>NC_052359.1:74571864-74685946 GCF_009727055.1 Benincasa hispida | reverse complement strand
ATAAAAATAATATATAGACATCCCAATCTAGAACCATCAGGATCAATAAGATATATATGTCATTCCCTATTTCGAATGCACAAGCTATGAACTTGATGTTCTCAATGGCAATGTCAGTGCCAAATGTAGTGCATTTGTATGTAAATGTAAATATGATAGGGGTGGATCCTAATACATCATTTAATCAGTTTGAAGATCTAACTCAATGTATCGATCCTGATCCAGAGTCAGTTGCATCGCCATGTGATAATGAAGATATGGCAGCTAACAACATGAGATGCTTTCAGATACATTCAATGTTTTGGATATGAATGTATTGGATAGCATTCAGGAACATGACCCAATTGTAGCTCATGTGGACGTGGACAATATGCAATTGTATAAAGGAAGGATTTGTCGAGACAAGGAAATGCTACAACACGCGATCAAATGTTTTGCTATAAAGTGTCACGCACCATACGAGGTTGTTGAATCTACACTGATGATTTGGACAATTCGGTGTAAAAAGTGGGAGGAAGGTTGCAAGTGGAGACTTCGTGCAATAAAGAAAAAATCGCATGGTTTGTTCGAGATCACTAAGTATGATGAGCAGCATACATGTTTTTATTCAGAACTAAGTTAAAGTCACGTGCAATTAGATTTATCAATGATTGCACTGGAGTTCTGTGACGCCGTAAGAGAAAAACCATCTATCAGTGTGGCACAACTGCAGTCCGACATCAAATAAAAGTTTGGATATCATGTTCCTTACCATAGGGTATGGGAGGGAAAAAGAAAAGCGTTGGCTAAAGTGTTCGGTGATTGGGATGAGTCTTACAAATTGTTGCTAGGTGGTTATATATGGTTAAACAGACCAATCCCGAAATACGAGTAGAGTGGAGAGTTAAAGAAATGCTTACTGAAGGCTATGTTATCCTAACTTCTGTATTTTGGGCATTTGATCTTTGTATAGAAGCTTTTAATAAATGTCGGTCGATAATTCAGATAGATGGTACACATTTGTACGGCAAATATAGAGGAAAACTGTTGATTACTACATCAGTTGACTCGAACGACCATCTACTTCCACTTGCGTTTGCTGTTGTTGATGAAGAGTCCGCAGACTCATGGGGATGGTTCCTGAAACACCTGAGAGAAATTTGTAACACATGGTTCGAGAGGTGTGTTTTAACTTCAGATGCGACATGCTGTATAAAATTGCAGCAGTGAACAACCCCAACAAATGGTTGGACGGACCGAAATGTCCATCATCGTTTCTACTCTACGAGCATATCGTCAGTAACTTTCAATAAAAAAGTATAATTTTAATTCATTGAAAAATTATGTTATCGTGCCGGGTGTCAGTTTCAAATTCGAAAGTTCAACAAAGCAATTGAAGATATCAAAAGGAATAAATCGGAGTTGTTCCTGAGTTTTTTGACAACATTAGTTTAGAGCAATGGTACTCAAGCACATGATGGAGGATTCAGATATGGGTGGATGACGACAAATCATATCAGAATGCATAAATGGAGTCCTCAAAGGAGCCGAATTTGCCTATAATGCTCTGCTCGGATAACATTCTTCAAATGCGTGATACTATTTCGAGAAAAGAAAGAGATAAGGGATGCATTGGAGCGTCAAGATAAATACACCCGGTAATATTATATATATATATTTATTAATAATTTATTTCAAACATATTTTAAATATAACTAAGTGGAGTAAAATCCAGGTATTCACACAGAAAAAATAAATAAATGGGCTGCATGATCTAGTAAACATGAAGTACAATCATACGATCGGTATGAAGGTTGTTTCATGTGAAGATCGGTAACGTCATAGTCTCAATGCCAAAGGAGGAAAACGTTCAAATATTGAGGCTAAACAAGTCCGAGCGGTACTACTTGTTAATGTAACAAGTGGCAAGCATTCGGCATTCCATGCTCACATTTAATGGCGTTTGGCATCACATTTTACAATGAACTCGAAGATATTTATTGGGACTACTACAAATTGTCAACGTAATGCTGAATGTTACTCTCCTCAATTTCAACTTGTAATCGCATGAATGATTACTGGATCACGCACTCTAATATGCCGTCTTACATTCTGATCCATCGTTGTTGAGACCTGGTAGACACCGAAAAGTTCACGTTATCACAACGAGATGGATTGGACAGAACCAGCCACTCGACAACGATAATGGATTTTGTAACCATTAGCGATAATCAAGGAAGTGTCATTCGTTACTAAGACGGGCTACAGATAGTTAAGGATTGAAAAATAAATAATTTTGTTATATTATATTCATTTTAGTGTATATTCAATTTTTAATTATAATTTATTGTATATTCAATTTTTTATTATAATTTATTGTATATTCAATTTTTTTATTATAATTATTGTATATTCAATTTTTTAATTATAATTTATTGTATATTCAATTTTTTTTATAATAATCTATTGTATATTCAATTTTTTATTGTAATCAATAAGTTTTTACATTATTCTTTACCTTCACACTTTCTCTACTATTATTCAATTATAGTCAATTTTAATAATATATATTTTTTTCCAGATCATGGCTTTAAACCCAGGACTTGTTGATTCTGATGTTTTGTACGACCAGTCCATTCATCGATCATATGTTGTATGGCGAGATCGTACTACTGGAGAAATATCTTGCAGACGTCGAGAGGCAGTTCTCCAACGCACTATCCCCTCCACCCCTCGGATACTACCGTTACTGCGCACATCTGGATTCTATGGGGTTGCCAGATTAGGATTTATTCAGTTGACTGGCATCTGATCACAGCCTTGGTCGAGAGATGGAGGCCCGAGATGCATACATTCCATATGTTTGTTGGAGAGTGCACTATCACTCTACAAGATATAGAAGTGTTGTTGGGGTTACCTGTTGAGGTGAGCCGATCACCGGAGTGATGTACGATGACTGATTAGAAGTTTGTCAACTGTACCTCGGGCGGCCCACTTGCCGACAAGATTAAAGGATCGAAGTTAAGTGGTTAGGAACACAAATTTCGTGAGCTCACGGATGATGCAGATGAGGAAACCGTCATAAGATATGCGCGAACATATATACTACAAATGATGGGTGGAAGTCTAATTTCAGATAAATCAAGTCATTTTATTCACTTGATGTTCCTGCCACTGTTAGCTAAGCTCCATGATGCGGGGCGGTATTTCATGGTGGAGCAGGCTGGCATGGTTATAGACAACTATGCAAAGCAACAAGACCTGGGTTCGAGAGATAGCCGGGCCTCTCATACTTTTGCAACTATGGGCTTGGAGAGTGATTTCCAAACAATGGCTCCACAGCTACATCATGTTAATGACGCTCAGTTAGTTGGACGAGCCTACGGTTCTCGATATATTGTTGTTTAATTCAATTTAATTTTTATATCACTGATCTAGTTAATTAAAATTCTAAATTATCAATTTAAAAATTTAGGTGGTGAGACAAATTTTGTGTGACTAGGACAGCCACACATGTAGTCAACCAGTATAGATACATGTTTGATATGCTTAAACCTGAACAGGTACATTACACTAAACCTAATTGATTATTTTAATTCACATTTTTATTGTATTTGTCTTTAATATTCTCTAATATAATATTTTGTGTTTCAGGTTATTTGGGAGCCGTACAAAATTATTGTGCATACTTTGGCTCTAATTTTTGTACGAATGGTCAAAACATATGGCGAACGATGAGTCCTCTCATATGTATTCACATTGGTGAGTGCGATCTTCCTGAGAGGGTGATGAGACATTCGGTTTTCAGTAGATATCCCATCGCCTTGTAATACTGAACCCGTACTGCATGATATTGACCTAAGGACTGGAGATTGGTCCAAAAAGTTGCACATTTGGTAGTGCGATGGCACTATCGTGCAAGGTTTATTGCAGTGGGGGTTTCTCTTGAATAGTTTGACACAGATGTCACTCTAGATATATTCATTGGTATAATAAATCACAAGGGCGCTACATCACTCGTCTGGGAGTAGCTGTGGGTCATCTGGTAAATGAATGAATATTATCTAATTTTTTTTAATTTAAATTTATTTTAAATATTGTCTAATTGTTTTATAATTCACAGAGATCGAACAACAGTAGACTCCATGAGGTTGCGAATGATCCGAACTAGGTTCTTGCTATATATAGTGACAACCAAAGCTATATGGAGGAATTCATTATATGTATGATATACCTATTGTTCCTCCACCAGCTCCTAGACGTAGAGGACCTGTTCGGGAAGAGGATGAGTGTGATGAGGTTGCACATAATGTGGAAGAGTTGCCCCCTATGATGCAGACGCAGAGTCAAACTGATTATGTTACGTCCGATGATGATGATGCCAGCATTTGGTTCAGGACATTATGACTCAGAGGCTGGTCCTTCGTCTTCATACGTGCATGGACATGGTCAAGGTCGTGGGAGAGCATAATGAATATTTTATATTATGAAACGCCTGCAGAGGTACCAGAGCAACATCAAGAAGAACGCCGAGCAACCTTAATTTCGAAGTCGACAACGACAACCAGCTCGAAATCGACGACGTCGCCTTTGTGGTATATAATAGAATAATATAATTTACATTTTTTTTTTATTTTTATGAGTTATTATATTTTTTAATTTATTCTTTTTAGAGTTTAAATAAAATAATAAATATTTTTAGAATTTTTTTAATAAATAGAATATCAAAAAAAAAAAAAGGAATTAGAAAGAAGAAGGTGGAATGTGTAATAATTAAAAAGGGAAATAAAAAGGGAAATTTGTAAGGTATTCTCGCTCTCTATCAAAATCTCGCTCTCGAATTTGATTGGGAAGTTCAGTGGCAAAAAGAAGGAGATTACTTAGCTCGTTATTTAGTCAGACTTGCTGAGATGACAGAATCCGTAAAAATTATTCAACAAGCTTTGGAAGGAATTCCAGGGGGACCTTATGAAAATTTAGAAAATACGATCTTTGATAGAGGAAAGTCTCCGAAATGAATAATTAAACAGACTCAATAATAATGTTAGGAAGGGCAAGGTCGAGGGTTCAAAGTTCGACGTACAAATGAAAGGAGGGTCGAGGGTTCAAAATTCGAATTTTCAACCCTCGACTTATTTAAAAAAAAACAACAACAACAATATTTTTACAAATAGTTTGAAAACAACAATATTTTCCTAAATAGTTTCTAAAAGTACAATATCCTTTTAATTTTTCCGGTTTGAAACATACAAGGTTTTTTTTTCATTGGAAAATTTCAAACACATTATTTTCTTTTTAGATTTTATTTTTTTGGTGGGAGAATTACAAAACCATCAATTTTTTTTGTTAATTTTTTGTTTTAAAAATAAATAAAAACAATAAAATAAATTTTTGTCATACATGGATTTTTTCCCCCTTTTTATTTTTTTCCAGAAAAGTCTGAATAGTTTTTCTTCTTTCTTCCAGATTCATTGTTTGCATCATTTCCTTTTCGAATTTTGTTTTCAATCCATCAATTGCATACATGAACACTTTTTTTTTTTTTCTTTTTTCTTTTCATGTTTTTAAATTTGTGGAAGCATTAACTGCATACGTTATTTTATGGGAAAAATTCTTTCAGTATTTTTAGTATTATTTTTTATTAATAATAAAAATACAGTATAGAAAAAGTGATAAAAGCCAGAAATTTTATATAAAAGCAGGCAAACAAAAAAAATCTATAAATGAATATAAAAAAATATTCATAACTTCGTATAATAACTAATTTAGTACATTACAATTGTCCGCTACAAGTTCTGATGTTTTGAAATTGATATCCACTCTTCACTTACTTTTGGTTTGAATAGATAGTAACATAAACAAAATGCAGCATCATTTAAAATGCTATATTCTAATTAATTAGAATATTCATTTAACCAAGCTATATTAAATCATCTTTACTTTGAAAATATGATTTCCAGGTTGACAAGAAACTTTTAGTAAATATATTATATGAACTTGATCTGGAATATTATAATTATAATAATACATTTTGGTTTTTAGACAAATATGTGCGCTTTTTTAGATTGATTTCTACATAAAATCAATCAGAATCCAAACCACTTTTCTTCTTTGAAGATAATACATCTATAGTTTTTATTGTTGTTTTTCTTTTATAATATCTCTCCGTATTAACTTTATATAGATTTAAAGACATAAAAACTTAAAATCTAAGAAGATTTTAAAACATACTTATCAAGTTTGTATATTTAAACGATTGATAACAAATAATCCTCTTGCTTGAACTCTAAAATTAATTTAAAAAACCTATACGAGTAAATATAAATGTAAAAATAACATGAAAACAAACAAAAATATATAAAGTGTAATATGAATATAAAAATTATGTGTAAAAAATGAATAATATCTTTTTAATCGAATGTTCTTGAGATTGAAAAGTGAATTTCAAAAAGAAAGGAAAAAAATTTATAAACGGTCCAGTTTTACTATTATTAAAAAAATATTTTTTGATTATTTATTAAAAATCGACACATTATAATATTCTAAATGTCATTTATTAAAAAAAAGACACATTATCATATTCTAAATGTCACATTATTTGACTTCATTTCCTTTATTATCATTTCCGTGAGTTGGGCTTTAAAAACTCTTTAGAGATGAAAATTTTGAGTAAAAACTCCTACTAAAGTCCGAAATAAAATTTTACCAATAATAAGAGTTGAACTCCTATCTATTACCAACCAAACAATATTACACGCTAACAAGCTAGCACTATTTTTTTTTTTTTAATTAGAGTTGAATTATTTTTTATATCAATATATATTACTTTATAATTTATATTAAAAATACAAACGACGAATAAATCGAGCGCTCCATGCATATATAGAAGGATATTATGACAATTAACCTATCATATAAAAATTACTTATTATTTCTTATCAGACAAATTTATGAATATTGAAAGTTTTATTTTTAATGTTTGTGTAATATTAGGTCCTAATCTATTTAGGGAGAAACCCTTCAGAATGATAAAAACGTGGGCACTTTTGAAACAGTTTACAAAAATTGCGTTTTTTTCCCTTTATTTGATTTGTTATTTAAATTTAAATTTGGATACATTTGTGTTCTTTTCATTTAGATTTGTTTTTTTTTTTAAAAAAATTAGAATTAGAAATTTGAAAAGAAAAATAATATATATATATATATATATGCCAACCACCACCTGGTTTCTTCCACTTGAATTTGTTGATATATTTTCAATTTAATACTGTGGTAACTGTGAGTATTTATGTATGTAATCTCCAGATTTAATATTTTTATGAATTATTATCTTTAATAATATTTTGGGTTTTACATCTATAAATTTAATCCATAATATGTTAGTTTTTTTTTTAAATCTAAAAAACAATTGAAAGATAATAGATTTGTTTCAGATTTTAATTAGTATATTAAAATCTCATATCCATTTAAAATAGGATATGACTATATGAGAGGTAGATTCTTAATCTAATTTTTAAAAAAAATCGTAGTAACCCTGATATCAAAATTAAAATCTCAATAAATTCAAAATTACGTAACTTACTAGTTTGTATAAGTATAATAAATACATGAAAATACTAAATCATTATCTTTCATTAAATAAAAATATTACAGATAATCAATAGAAATTAAAGTAATAAATCAATACACATTCTAAATTTATACTTTTTTTTTTTAATTAAATGATTGTTAGGATTTTAATTGGCTTGTTGCACAATATATTTTTACCCTAATCAAGGGTAATTATTTTATCGAGGATAAATAATAAAATCGTTGAAAATATTTTTAAATATATCAAAATGTCACTGAAATAGGCTTTTATCATTCACACCGATAGATTTTTGTCACAATCTATCGCAGTCTATTACTAATAGATATAAAATTTTGTTATATTTATTAAGTTGACCCATCTTCATTTATTTGAAATCGGTCCTTTTATCAAATAGTTATAGAAATGTCCACGATTCACCGATTTTTTTTTTTTTAAAAAAATCCGTTTCTTCTTTCCTCTAAAGGGAAAAAAAAAACCTCATGATAAAGCAACCCAATCTTGCAATTATTTATGCTACAAGGTCACGAGACTCACCATGCTATTAAGTAATGCCAAGACTTTCCAACTTAGCATTAAGTTAATTTATGCATGAATTCCTCCTGTAACTGTCTTAATGATGCTACAAATAAAGTAACAAAATTCCTTTCTCCTTAAATTCATACACGTAATCTGAGTCTAAATTTCACAAAGATAAACCATGGTTAAGTTGTAATATTAACCCATGCACATTGCACATCTAGGTTGGGTCTCTCATCTAGGATTGGCAAAATTTTCTACGGGACCCCGCCCCGATCGGGATGGGGAATCCTCTGTTTGATTGAGGATGAGATTAAATCAGGAACCTTTTTAGGGTCTATGGACCGAGATGGGGTGGGGATGGGGAGATTTCCCTGCCCCCGCCCCGATTAGGTTTTTAAATATAAATAATATTAAATATATTATAATATTTAAATTGTTAATTTAGTCTTAGTTTTATATTTAGCCAATCTAAGTCTTAACTAAAGTGTCCAAATTCAAACCAAATAGAATTTTAGGGGATTTTTTTTTTAAAAGTCCCATTGGGAAACAAAAGGAAAAACGAGGATGGGTTAAATCCCCCAACGGGACGGGGAACCTTGCCCCACCCTATCGCAGCCCATTGCCAACCCTACTGTCATCCTCTCACTCTCGATTTCCTCACTCTCAATCTCCTCTTCCATTTTCACTTTCACTCTCACTATCTCAATTTCCCTCTTCATTTAGGTTTACAACAAATGGTCGGGGTGGGGAAAAACATCCCCAATCCTCGTCCCCTCGGGGGTATTTGTTCCCCATCTCTGCCGCCACTAATTGAAGGCGGACGGGGATGGGGGATTCCCCTCGAGGACCATCCTATCGTTTTGTAATATATATATAGTATCATATTAAACCGAGGACCGAGTCGGGAGCGGGGAATAACCCCGTCCCCGATTCGCGGACCTCGGTTTGTAATCCTGGTTTGGGACCATCCCTGGGCCACCGGGGATTCCCCACCCCATTTAGGGTTGGAGACCCGATTCCCGGTGGGATTTTTTACTAACCCTACTCTCGCTCTCCCTCTTTCGAGCAAAATCTCATTGATTTGATAAATCCATTCCGACGAAAAACCCCCTTTACAACACAAATCTGTTTCAATGACCATTATTTATGATGGAAACCCATGTTTTGGAATGAGAGTGGGAGAGATAAAATCAATAACTAAAATAAAATGATAAAAAAGAATCGCATGTTTTGAATTACATCAGATATTAAGGTTAGAAAAAGGAAATCTCATACTCGACCCTTGCAATTGAGAAAAAGAAAAAACAGTAGAGAAATAGAAAATCGGAATGAGGAAGAAGGCAAAAAAAAAAAAAAAAAAAAAGGATAGTTGAAATAAAGTGAATTAGACTTTAATTTGTTTTATCATTTATTTCTTGATTTGCTTCATTATTGGAAATGGATTTAGTATTTTTTTTATTGAATCAATAAAAAGTTACTCATTAACCCTCGACATATTAATCATACGTTGAAAGATATCTATGTATGTGTTTTCAACAAAAAATTTTAGAAAATAATGCAATTTGCGAATTATCGTACATTTATTTTATCTTTAAAATATTTTTCTGAGATTCAAATATTTTATCATTATAACTTATTTTGTTAGGACGAATATTTATTTCTGTATTTAGAAACTCTTTTTTCAAGTCTTTTCTAATTTTTTTTCAATTTTTTTAGTATAGTGTTTGTTCTATCAGTCAGAACTTTCTTCTTTTTTTCTCTCAATGAAAAATTTGTCCACTCCATAGACCAAGTTATAATGGACGATTGGATCATTCAATTACTTATTATCGATTTTTTTCGTTCTCGCTTCATTCAACTCGTATTTTTTCTTTCAATTCAAATAATCGAATTGGATTTCTTTGTGAAAGTTCTATTAGTATTTATAATTAAGGATATTTTGGTATTTTTAGTTGATAATGACATAACAAAATTATTAAGCTTCAAAAAGCAAGGCAAAATCCATTTTCAACTTCCATTTTGGGGCTTCTATACAATTATTTTCACTAACTTAGGCCCATATCTTTAAACCCTCTTATTATAAAAAATAGGAAAAAATTTCTTTTTAGTTCCTTCCAACAGTAAATATGTTTAGTCCTAAAATTTCAAATTTTAAAATTTTAATTTCTAAATTTTTAAGAATAAATTTAAAATGCTTGGACTATTTTTTTTAATATTTTAAATGCTACATCACATTTTAAATTAAAAATAATATTTATTTATTATTTAAAATATTGAAACGACACATGGAAACAATACAAAACAAAGTCTAATCCAATACTTGTGTGGCACACGTTTCAATGTATTCGAGGTGTGGCATTAAACATTGCAGACATTGCAAATTCATGGTTATAAAGAGTTGATGACTGTATGTTACCTAGCCCCCAATTTTGATCGTTTGTTAATTAAAATTATAAGAAATAAATAGTTATTAAGTTCAAAATATACTTTTGATTCCTAAAGTTTAGATTTAGGCCACATTTGGAGAAACCACTCCACTGAAAGCAATTACGGCGACCAGACAGACGGTAGCAGCGGCGCGCATGTGGGGAAAGGGATATACTTCCACCACACTTTGGAGTTATCTCTAGCATGCCTTGATATTTATATCTTTAAGGCAATGTTTAATTCTCCAACGTGGGATTCTTTTTACTTTTGCTATGGGCCTAATCCCAAAAGTCATTTCCAACAATCCCCCACAAATGACTATTATGGCAAAATTAAAATAAAACAAATTATTTGAAGAAAATGTCTGAGCAAAGATTGAAGATCAAACTTAAACACCAATATCTAACGATTTGAATTGATGCATAGTGAAGCGGGGCAACAACTTCATTAGAGAAAGTGAGTTACCTCTTAAACTTTCAATAACATTAGTTGAGACCCCCACAACACGTTTTACTCCAAGTATTTTTCCTTGATTTCGCGATATAGAGTGTGCTAATTAAGGCCATGCACATAAACCTCGGTCACCATGAAAGCTCTAGAAAGAGACCCTTAAACTCTTTCATAAAAGACGGTCACACTTTCACTATCATGTCAAATGCTTCATCAAGTATGTTATAAACAAACCACTCAAAACTGAGCTATGAAAGACATCGTCATCTAGTTTGTACCAAAACCAACTTCATCAAGTTTGTCATAGAAAAATCACTCAGATACTGAGCTATGAGGATTTCAACATTATCCATCAAGTCCATATCAGAACCACCCAAAGAAAGGGCTATGGATCATCAAATCTATCGCAATAGACCTCTTGAAAAGAGAAAGACTATGAACCATAAAGTCTATCACAATATACCACCCAGATAGAGGGCTATGGACCACTATAAGGGTTTAAGCCCCATTAGACCTCACAAATCCCAAGGAAATAACTCCTCCTTTTAACAACTATTTCACAACTCCATGTCTAAGACGAATATGCCTCCTTTTGCCATTATATTCACTATTCTTGACAATTTTTATGGCAGCTTGAGAATCACAATGCATCGAAACCAGTACCCCTCATAACGGTACATATCCTAGTAGACTTCTAAGTCACTCAACCTCTTATCCTAGTAACTCTGGTGCAATAAATTCAGAGTCCATGTTGGATCTAGCTATGCACGTCTGTGTTGCAGACTTCCACGATATGGCTCATCCGCCGAGTAAGAATACATATCCATTAGCAGAAATGGCCTTGTCATTATCATTTATCCAATTTGCATCATAATAACCTTCTAACACAACAGAGAATTTAATATAATGCAAACAATAGTCTATTGTGCCCTTAAGATATCTCAACAAACAACAAAGAGCACCTCAATGATCTTTATTAGAATTATGTGTATATCTACTCAATCTACTCACAGCGTATGCAATATAATGTCTGGTATAGTTTATTAGAAACATAACACTACCTATGATCTTTGCATATTCAGATTGAGACACACTAACTCCTTTATTTTTCTTAAGACTTATACGAGCATCATAAGGTATTTTTACAGAAGGATCATCAAATCAACCAAAACTCTTTAATAATCTTTCAATATACTGTGATTGTGATACATGCCATGAAATACATGTTTTTAGGCTACTATTTGCATATTTTTACTTGGAAAAATGTATTCTTGCATGTGTTTTCCCTCTAAAGTTAGTCTTAAATTTCTTAAATAGGTTAAGAGGGCCTTAATTTGCATTGCAAAGAATATTTGTTGTGGGTTGATTTTGTTAGTTTTGACTGTTTCGAGAGGGATCTGCTTTGATGCGCCAAGCCATGTGGCCGCATTAGCGTGCTTTTCAGATTTTGATCCAATCAAGGGAAATTGTGACTTTCTCGTTTTGAGCTATTTTTCAGTCTCGATTTCACGTGGTAAACCTTCTGAGCATGAAATTTGACCCTTCCCAACAGTTTTGGGGCTTATATAAGGTAATGAAACCTCAATTTCAAGAAAGCTCATCGTCTCCCCAAGTCACTGTTGGTTGATGCCCTAAATCTCATGAGTTTCGTAGTTTGAAATTGTAGTGTACAAACGATTTATTTATTTAATAAAATCTGAGAAATTTTATTTGACATTTAGTAGCATTAACCAACAAAACCAATAAACTAATATTCAAAATTATCTTATGTTAAACATGTATGTAGAGACATATAGGTGGATAGATTTAAGTGATACCTAACTGGTCTGTAGTATATGGATAAAGTTGGGTACCTTATCTTGGTGACACTAGAAATACGACTCGCTTTGTAGATGTTACAATTGTTGTCAGTGCTACAAATGATCTGATCCTGATCATTCATATAAAGCATGAGAGCGAGGGTGTTCTATACGAATGAATTTGTATAAGACCGGATCACGAAATAAATAGTCTCATTATATAATGTCAATAATAATAGAGACTTACATTTCAACCAGGATGACTATGGATGACATGACCTGAATACTTAGTGAGTTATGAACTCCTGTCTATGAAGGCGGTCCTTTGATTTGTATGAGTGGGAGTGGCTAGATCGTCGACTCAATAAACTTACCATTTTGGGGATTCGTCAGATTAGGGAGCTGAGAACATCGCTAAATAAGATGGAATTCACTCATTCCTTAATGTTGGGGTAAGTAGATAGATTGCTCCTTAAGAGCTGATTTTGGGGCTTAAACAATGCGGCGTCACACACTCTCTTGACCCAGATGGGTTTAGTCACTGTTGGACTATGACTTATTATTCATTAGAGAGATCAATAGTACTTAAGGAGTTAGATGTAACTACAAGGGCAAAACGATACTTTTGGCCCAGTTGTACTTACGAGCAATTTGTGAAGGGTCATCGAGCTGTTGACTGGTTATATCCAATGGACACAGGAATATATCTGTAGTGTAAAGAGTGTAGATGTCGGTCTTTAGTAGAGTGACCAACAGTTAATGGATGTTGAAAATTTTAATTAATTATCCAAGTACCATTGGAGTTTTAATCTATAGGTTTATAATGTCCCCTCTATATCTCAACAGAGATTATTGATAATTAATTTTGGATTAATTTGAATTGTCCAGATTAATTGAGGGAATTAATTATATGTGATATAATTAATATAATGTATTTGATACATTATAATAGAAAGTTTATTTTTAGAGAAATTAGATATTTGAATATGATCCAAATACTGAAAAACAAGGTGTTCTTGCCAGAAGCAGTGCTGAGGTTGAATACAGGGCCATGAGTCTGGGAATCTGTGAAGAGATCTGGCTTGAAAAAGTCTTGAAAGACCTTATCAAGAGCATACCAATCCAATGAAACTCTAATGTGATAATAAAGCAACCATAAGCATAGCAAACAACCCTGTTCAACATGACAGAACAAAGCATGTGGAGATTGACCGAAACTTTATCAAGAAAAGACTCGATAGTGGCAACATTTGTGTTCCTTATATTCCCTCCAATTAACAAATTGCAGATGTCCTAACAAAGGGGCTTTCCAGACAGTTGTTTGACACATGTGTGAGTAAGTTGGGACTTATTGACATCTACACCCCAACTTGAGGGGGAGTGTTGAAATTAGGGTTTTGCGCTCTACGCCCCAAATTAGGGTTTTCCTGTTCTCTATTGAAGCTGTTGGTCTACTGTATTCCATTGTATGAGTTTTCTAATAAGAATCCCTTTATCCCGTGGTTTTTCTCCCTAATTAGGGTTTTCCACGTAAATCTTTGGTGTGCTATTTTCTTTTCCCTACTCTATTTTTCATTAAAATTATAGCAAAATGTCACTGAAATAGACTTTTATCATTCACAGTGATAGATTTTTGTCACGATCTATCGCAGTTTATTTCTGATAGATAATAAAATTTTGCTATATTTATTAAGTTGATTCATCTTCATTTATTTGTAATTAGTTCTTTTATCAAATAGTTAGAGAAATGTCCATCTGATTTTTTTTTTTTTAAAAAAAAGAAATTCGTTTCTTCTTTCCTCTAAAGGAAAAGAAAAAAAAACCTCGTGATAAAGCAACCCAATTTTGCAATTATTTATGCAACAAGTTCATGAGACTCACCACGCTATTAAGTAATGCCAAGGCTCTCCAACTTGGCATTAAGTTAATTTATGCATGAATTCCTCCTGCAACTGTCTTAATGATGCAACAAATAAAGCACCAAAATTCCTTTCTCCTTAGATTCATACACGTAAACTGAGTCTAAATTTCACAAAGATAAACCATGGTTAAGTTGTAATATTAACTCATGCATATTGTACATCTAGGTTAGGTCTCTCATTTAGGGTTGACAAAATTTTCTACGGGACTCCGTCTCAATCGGGATGGGGAATCCTCAGTTTGACTGAGGATGAGGTTAAATCAGGAACCTCTTTAGGGTCTATGGACTGGAGATGGGGTGGGGATGGGATGATCTCCCTGCCCCCGCCCCGATTAGGTTTTTAAATATAAATATATTAGATATTTAAATTTTTATATTTAGTTTAGTTTTTAATTTAGCCCAATCTATGTCCAACTAAAGTGTCCAAATCCAAACCAAATAGAATTTTAGGGGATTTTTTTTTTAAATAAAAAAAGTCCCATGGGAAATAAAAGGGAAAACGAGGATGGGTAAAATCCCCCAATGGGGACGGGGAACCATACCCCAACCCACCGCAGCCCCATTGCCAATCATATTGTCATCCTTTCACTCTCGATCTCCTCTTCCATTTTCATTTTCACTCTCACTCTCTCACTCTCCTCTCTCTTGCTTAGGGTTGACAACGGGGTTGGGGCAGGAAAAAAATCCTTATCCCTGTTTCCTCGGGGGTATTACCCCCCATTCCTGCCCACACTAATTGAAGGCGGGGATAGGGTCGGGGCAGGGATACCTCGTCTCCACCCCATCCTTGACCGGGGACCCGGTTGTAATCCTTGATCAAACTGGGGATTCCCCACCCTGATCGGGGCGGGGACTCATTGGGACCCGATCCCGCGGGGATTTTTACCAACCTTACTCTCGCTCTCCCTCTTTCAAGTAAAATCTCACCGATTTGATAAATCCATTCCGGTGAAAAATCCCCTTTACAACATAAATTTATTTCAATGACCATTATTTCCGATGGAAACCCATGTTTTGGAATGAGAGCGAGAGAGAGAAAATCAATCACTAAAATAAAATTATAAAAAAAACCTGCATATTTTGAATTACATCAAATATTAAGGTTAGAAAAAGAAAATCTCATATTCAACCCTTGCAATTGAGAAAAAGAAAAAACAGTGGAGAAAGAGAAAATCGGAACGAGGAAGAAGGCAAAAAAAAAAAAAAAAAAAAAAAAACAAATTAAGGATAGTTGAAATAAAGTGAATTAGACTTTGATTTGTTTTATCAATTCTTTCTTAACTTTCTTCATTATTGGAAATGGATTTAGTAATTTTTTTTATTGAATCAATAAAAAGTTGCCCATTAACCCTCGACATATTAATCATATGTTGAAAGATATCTATGTGTATGTTTTCAACGAAAATTTTTAGAAAATGATGCGATTTGCGAATTAATCGTACATTTATTTTATCTTTAAAATATTTTTTTGAGATTCAAATATTTTATCATCATAACTTATTTTGTTAGGACTAATATTTATTTCTGTATTTAGAAACTTTCTTTTTCATGTCTTTTCTAATTTTTTTTCAATTTTTTTAGTATGGTGTTTGTTCTATCAGTCATATTTTCATCTTTTTTTCTCTCAGTGAAAAATCTGTCCACTCCATAGACCGAGTTATAATAGATGAGCCTCGTATATTTCTTTCAATTCAAATAATCAAATTGGGTTTCTTTGTGAAAGTTCTGTCAGTATTTATAATTAAGGATATTTTGGTATTTTTAGTTGATAATGACATAACAAAATTCTTAAGCTTCAAAAAGCAAGGCAAAATCCATTTTCAACTTCCATTTTGGGGCTTCTATACAATTATTTTCACTAACTTTGGCCCATATCTTTAATCCATCCTATTATAAAAATTAGGAAAAATTATCTTTTTAGTTCCTTCCAACAGTTGATATGTTTGGTCCTAAAATTTCAAAATTTAATATTTTAGTTTCCAAATTTTTAAGAATAAATTTAAAATTCTTGGACTATTTTTTTTTTATTATTTTAAATGCTACATCACATTTTAAATTAAAAATAATATTTATTTATTATTTAAAATATTGAAACGACACATGGAAACAATACAAAACAAAGTCTAATCCAATACTTGTGTGGCACACGTTTCAATTGTATTCGAGTGTGGCATAAACATTCAAACATTGCAATCAGGTTATAAGAGTTGGTGATGTAGTTAAGCCCTAGTCTCCCTCAATTTTGATCGTGTAATAATATGTATATAATAAATAGTTTAATTAAGGGTGAAATATACTTTTGATTCCTAAAGTTTAGATTCAGGCCACATTTACCAAATGTAAAAATAGATGCGAAAGAATTGTTGCGTTGTGGAGAAACCACTCCGCTGAAAGCAATTACGGCGTGAACTCAGTGTCAATCGCTGTGTCGGTTGCTTCCCAAGGTTAATACAACATCTAAATTCAAGCATGCACTCGTCAGAAGATGGATTGGAATGAAATGGAAAACGATATTCAGAATAGAAAACAGGTAGATGAAAGTGCAAAAAACAATATTGGAAACCCCTTTTTTTTTTCATAAAAGGGAAGAAATAATCACAAATAGGAACAATGTTTAATTTTTAGGTCGGAAAAAAGTAAACGAATAAGTAATAAAAAGTTGCTTCTTTTTCATGCAAGCGTGAGAATCCAAACATGCCTGTTCAACCAAACAGACGGTGGCGGCAATGGCGCACATTTGGTGAAAGGGTTATACTTCCTCCACCACCAGTACACTTTGGAATTATCTCTAAGATGCCTTGATATTTATATCTTTAAGGCAATGTTTAATTCTCCAATGTGGGATTCTTTTTACTTTTGCTATGGGCCTAATCCTAAAAGTCATTTCCAACAATCCCCCACAAATGACTATTATAGCAAAATTAAAATAAAACAAATTATTTGAAGAAAATGTTATGAGCAAAGATTGGAGATGAAACTTAAATACCAATATCTAAAGATTTGAATTGATGTATAGTGAAGTGGGGCAACAACTTCATTAAAGAAAGTGAGTTACCTCTTAAACTTTCAATAACATTAGTTAAGACCCCTACAATACGTTTTACTCCAAGTATTTTTCCTTGATTTTGCAATATAGAGTGTGCTAATTAAGGCCATGCACATAAACCTCGGGTCACCGTGAAAGCTCTAGAAAGAGACCCTTAAAATCTTTCATAAAAGACGGCCACACATTCACTATCATGTCAAATGCTTCATTAAGTTTGTTATAAACAGACCACTCAAAACTGAGCTATGAAAGACTTCGTCATCTAGTTCGTACCAGAACCAACTTCATCAAGTCTGTCATAGAAAAATCACTCAGATACTGAGCTATGAATATTTCATTATTTTCCATCAAATCCATATTAGGACCACCCGAAGAAAGGATTGTGGATCATTTAAAGGTTTTAGTTTTATCCATCAAGTCCGTACTAGGACCACTCAAATAAAGGGCTATAGATCATCAAATCTATCGCAATAGACCTCTTGAAAAGAGAGAGACTATGAACCATCAAGTCTATCACAATAGACCACCCAGATAGAAGGCTATGAACCATTATAAGGGTTAAAGCCCCATTAGACCTCACAAAACCCAAGGAAATAACTCCTTTTTTAACAACTGTTTCAAAGCTCCATGTCTAAGACGAATATGCCTTATTTTGCTATTACATACACTATTCTTGTCAATTTTTATGGCAGCTTGTGAATCACAATGTATCGAAACCAGTACCCCTCATAACGGTACATATCCTAGTAGACTTCTAAGTCACTCAACCTCTTATCCTATTAACTTTGGAGCAATAAATTCAGAGTCCATGTTTAATCTAGCTTTGCACGTCTGTGTTGCAGACTTCCACGATATGGCTCATCCGCCGAGTAAGAATACATATCCATTAGCATAATTGACCTCGTCATTATCATTTATCCAATTTTCATCGTAATAACCTTCTAACACAATAGAGAATTTAATCAAATGCAAACAATAGTCTATTTTGCCCTTAAGATATCTCAACAAACAACAAAGAACACCTCAATGATCTTTATTAGAATTATATGTATATCTACTCAATTTACTCACAGCGTATGCAATATAAGGTCTGGTATAGTTTATTACAAACATAACACTACCTATGATTTTTGCATATTCAGATTGAGACACACTGACTCCTTTATTTTTCTTAAGACTTATGCTAGCATCATAAGGTATTTTTACAGGAAGATCATCAAAGCAACCAAAACTCTTTAATAATCTTTCAATGTATTGTGATTGTGACACATGCCATGAAATGCATGTTTTTAGGCTACTATTTGCATATTTTTACTTGGAAAAATGTATTCTTGCATGTGTTTTCCCTCTAAAGTTAGTCTTAAATTTCTTAAATAGGTCAAGAGAGCCTTAATTTGCATTACAAATGATATATTTTAAGTTTTGGTTGATTTTGTTAGTTTTGACTGTTTCGAGAGGGATCTGCTTTGATGCGCCAGGCCATGTGACCGCATTAGCGTGCTTTTCAGATTTTGATCCAATCAAGGGAAATTGTGACTTTCTCGTTTTGAGCTATTTTTCAGTCTCGATTTCACGTGGTAAACCTTCTGAGCATGAAATTCGACCATTCCCAACAGCTTTGGGGCTTATATAAGGTAATGAAGACCTCCACTTCCAGAAAGCTCGTCGTCTCTCGAAGTCACTAGTGGGTTGATGCCCTAAATCTCATGGGTTTCGTAGTTTGTAATTGTAATGTACAAACGATTTATTTATTTAATAAAATCTGAAAATTTTTATTTTACATTTAGTAGCATTAACCCACAAAACCAATAAACTAATATTCAAGATTATCTTATGTTGGGTACCTTATCTTGGTGACACTACAAATACGACTCGCTTTGTAGATATTACAATTGTTGTAAGTGCTACATATGATCTGATCTTGATAATTCATATAAAGACATGAGAGCGAAGGTGTTCTATACGAATGAGTTTGTATAAAATCGGACCACGAAGAAAATAGTCTCATTAGATAATGTCATTAATAATAGAGACTTACATTTCAACCAGGATGACCATGGATGACATGACCTGAATACTTAGTGAGTTATGAACTCCTGTCTATGAAGGCGGTTCTTTGATTTGTATGAGTGAGAGTGGCTAGATCATCGACTCAATAAGCTTACCATTTTGGGGATTCGTCTGATTAGAGAGCTGAGAACATAGCTACACAAGATTGAATTCACTCATTTCTTAATGTCGGGGTAAGTAGATAGATTGCTTCTTAAGAGCTGATTTTGGAGCTTGAACAATGTGGCGTCACACACTCTCTTGACCCGAGAGGGGTTTGGTCATAGTTGGACTATGACTTATTATTCATTAGAGGGATCGGTAATACTCAAGGAGTTAGATGTAACTACAGGGGAAAAATGATACTTTTGGCCCAGTTGTACTTACGAGCAATTTGTGAAGGGTCATCGAGCTGTTGACTGGTTATATCCAATGGACACAGAAATATATCTATAGTGCAAAAAGTGTAGCTGTCGGTCTTTAGTGGAAGGACCAACAGTTAATGGATGTTGGAAAATTTAATTAAAGAAGTTTAATTAATTATCCAAGTACCATGGAGCTTTAATCTACAGGTTTATAATGTCCCCTCTATATCTCAAAAGAGATTATTGATAATTAATTTTGGATTAATTTGAATTGTCCAGATTAATTGAGGGAATTAATTATATCTGATATAATTAATATAATGTATTTGATACATTATAATAGAAAGTTTATTTTTAGAGAAATTAGATATTTGAATATGATCCAAATACTAATTGTATGGATGAGATTCATATAACTAAATTTAATATGAATTGGATTTATATTAAATACCATGCATTATTGAGAGAAATAAAAACTATAGATTATATTGTATTTGATACAATATAAACGATAGGTTATGTTTTATATTTGATAAACATATAGTTCTATATATATATATGAATATAATAAGTTAGTTATTGTATATATATATATATATATACTTAATTTTTTAATTTAATTTAAAAATTAATGGGAGGGAGTTACAACTTCCCTCCCTTTAATTGTTTTTTCCCAAAAGATTTCTCCCAAGCATAAATTCCTCTCCTCTCAAATCCTTTCCCTCTTCCAAAATCATAACAAATCATAACAGAGCCCACACACTCCTGTTGATTCTCATGGAGAATATAGAGGAAAATCTTATGGTAGTGGCCATTTTGATTTTTCGTTCGTGAACGCTCGTGGAGAGGAGATCGTGAAGAATTATTGGCTTCAAGGATAAGTATGATCCAAATACCAAATTCTTCTTTTTGATTATTGCATGTTGTAGAATCTGTGATAATCCATAATGAGTTATGTGTGTTTTTAATTATTGTGAAATTTAAAATCTGTGATAGTCACAGTGTTGCAATACTCCGAGACGAAAAGAATGACGTAGTTCGCGCCTAGTTCGATTCGTGGTTCGGTTGGTTCACGTCCAGTTCGCTTGGTTCGAGCGGTTCGTGGCTCAGTTTGAGTTTTTTTATCCGGTTCAAGTAGTTCTCTTGTTGTAATAGTTAGTTTTTAATGCAAACTTAGGTTAAAATCATGCATCATATAATATAGTTTTTAATGCAAGCTTAGGTTAAAATCACGCATCATATAATCATGCATCATGAATATTATAAATGTTAAAATATAGTTGCATGATTTATTTTATAGCATACTCATGCATCATATAATATAAGTGCTCTAATATATGTTTGCATGCATAACAACATTGTCATGCATCATTTATATATAAGAGTTATAATAAATAGTTGGATGTACGTATAATGTTATTATTTTTATTTCATTACTTCAGTATATCATCGTTATGTATGATTAAGTAATGAAAATTAAAATGGAGATTGCATGAAGCATGACACTATTTTAGGTAATTTTATAAATGTTATAATTTTACTAAATATGTCATAGATAGCAATATATGATTTTAATTTGTTTAATTTATTTTTATAATCGTTATAATTAAATGAAATTAGAAATTAAAATCAATAATTCAGAATTGAACGTAAACTTAGGTTAAAATCATTTTTTTTAAATAGTTTAAAATATAATTCACATAGACCTAAGTTCACAATATTTCTAATATGATTAGAAATTAGTTTAATCTTTTTAATCAGTTTAATATGATTTAATTGATTTTAGTAAAAGATTAAAATTGGCAAATGTATCTATAAGAGACTTTTGTCTGAGGCTAGTTTTGTTTAGACTAGGTATTTAAGCTGACAAAAATGGAACACCCCTACCTGGGAACTGACCTAGAAGGTGAATTAGATAGATTTTCTACAAGCATGCAATTGTTTATTAAAGTTTGTTAAAATGTTTAATGAAAATTAATCAAAATTGTTTAACTATCCAAAATAAGTGTTACTCTTGGAAAAATTTAAATAATCACTTAGTAAAATAAATAGCCGCATTTTTCTAAGTTTAAATTAACCCTAGGTAAAACACTCAGTGGGAGGAAAATGGGTATATGATACTTCATTTTTCTTTTTCACGTTTCTCCCTCATAGTTCACACCATGAGATTTATACTCGGCCTTGAGGAACCTTTGTTTGTGTCTCCCTACGGTGGTGTTTGTATAGGTCAATACCAAGGTGAATGGAGAAAGTGTTTATAGTAAGTGAGAGTGGGATGTATGCCAATACATCCTACGGTCTCTCTCATTAGTTTGTAGTAAATTTTCATGCTCGGCCTTGAGGTACCTTTTCTTGTGTCCCCCTACAAATGGCATTTGCATGACTCTTTACTCGAACTCCAAAAATGGATAGGATTGCTTTAGTTTTTGCCCCAATTGGTTTTTCTTTATAGTTGGCTCATTATGGTGGAACTCTAGAATAAAAAATGAGGGGTTACATTGTGAACCCTGAATCCTAATTTCTCTACTTGAGTATGTTACCTACTGAGACCGGTGTGGTGAGTAGGTTGATGTGGAAACTAGTGTGTAATGGTAAAGAAAAGGGTGAAAATTTAGAAGAAAAGAGGGAATTTGGAAGCTTGACTTTTAGGGAAAAACTTGGAAAATTGGCTAAGTATAGACCCATGTGATGGATGCGTTGGAAGGGTGGTATGTGTCCATACGGTTGTAGGAAAATAGTTGAAAGTGATGCGTTGGAAGGATGGGATGGCACGAGGGTCGGCGGTGCAAAAGGCATGCGGACGTAAGGGTAGGCGAGGATATGGACAAGGCATGCGCTGGAGGGTGGCATGCGTCGAGCACCCATGCATTGAGTGACCATGCCAAGCGACCATGCGGTGATGCCAAGCGAGCTATGCGTCAAGGACGAGCGACCATCCTATGTGTTGGTGGTGGCTGGCTTTTGCGATGGTTAAGACTTGCGGTGACTAAGTGAGTTGGGTTGCGATGGTGCTGAGTTGAAAACCAAGTGGAACTAAGGGTTGCTATGCATTGATGGCATACTATGCAGTGAACATCCAAGGGTTTGTGGACGCATATGAAAGATGAGCTCATATGGAGGACGTCATCAAACATGTGGCTTATTGGGAAGAAACCTTAAGCCTTAAGCAAATGAGGTGGTTGCAAAAGAGGGCATGCAAAATTGAGCCCCATGCATTGGATATGTAGGAGAAGGACACCTAAAGTTGCGTTGATTGAACATTGCATTGATAGTGTGAGGAAGAAACACTTGGACATGCAGCCAAGTAGAAGATGTCGATCTTGGAGAGTTTTTGGACGCCTATAAATAAGGCCAAGGACTTCTTTTTCAGATCACAATTCAAAAGACATTTAAGAAGAGTGGGAAAGTTGAGAAAACATTGCGTTGATAGAAAATTCATGCGTTAATCATAAAGCTTTAAGGGGGACGTAGTAGACAATCAAGTTTAGAAAACAACATCAACTTGGGACGAAGAGTTCTCCTAGTATACTCTTGCATTTGGAGTGATTCTAAAGCCACCTGAAAGCTCTGAAAGTCTAGTTTTCAGGGTAGGGTTGCCAGAGAAGAAGTTCCAAGGGATCAGGCTGGAAACTGAGAAGAAGATAGAAGGGTCAGGCTGTCGAGTAAGCTTGGGCCAGTTTTGAAGATTTTGTGATTCCGGCCAAACCAAAAGGAGTTCTGAACTCAGATATTAAGGTAAGCTTCCTGAGACATTTTAGAACATCGTTGTAGAAGGAAGTATCTCAAAATAAGACTTAGAACTATGAGGAATCTAAGTTGTAAGTTGAATATGGATTCTAGGGGTGTAAAAGGGAGCCCGAGGTAAACAAGGAACTTCTAGAGAGAAAAGTTCCTAAACGATCGAGGTGAGTGACAAATGTTTGACTAAAATATTTACAATTTTTTAAAGAAACCATGTTTTAAAGAAAGATTATTCTCATGCCAGTTAGTTTTACAAAGTAATTTCTAAGCAAACTATGAGTTATGTTTTGAACGCATGCATTTATGGAAAGTTTATTGAAAAGCTTTTTACATGTGTTAAATACACCCAACATGAGTTAGTATCTTTAAAGCCATGTTTTTAT
Organism: Benincasa hispida; assembly: GCF_009727055.1. Taxonomy (NCBI): domain Eukaryota; kingdom Viridiplantae; phylum Streptophyta; class Magnoliopsida; order Cucurbitales; family Cucurbitaceae; genus Benincasa; species Benincasa hispida. The sequence continues at coordinate 74,661,676 of NC_052359.1, read as the reverse complement.
ATGTGTTATACTTTACATGCTTTAAATAGAAAGTCATTTATGACTAGTTACTTAAAACGCGATACCGGAGGACATTTGAAAAGGTATCCGCTCAACTTGATGCCGAAGGACATTTGAGAAGGTATCCGCCCAACTTGATACCGAAGAACATTTGAAAAGGTATCCGACCAACTTGGTACCGAAGGACATTCGAGAAGGTACCTGACCAACTTGATACCGAAGGACATTTGATAAGGTATCTTAGCAGCTCGATACTGAAGGACAAGTTTTGAGAAGATATCTGAGTAGAAGTACCTAAGGTATAACAGTACTTAGTATGGCCACGTGCACGTGGGTAATTGGAGTCAGAGATTAAGCAAAATGGTTCTCTCTGGACTAGCAGTTGATGTTGGGATTTTAACCACAACAGGGTCATTCTCAACTGAGAAATAATTTTAATGTTTTATGATTTAAACAACTTTATATGTTTTATACTTGGAAAATGTTTATATTGCAGTACAAGGTTACTGTAGAAGTTTATATTTCAGTTTAATCTCTTTATTGAGACTTTTGCATGAGAATCACTTATTTTTCTTAAGTCACTCACTGAGCTAGCAAGCTCACCCCGTTTTGAAATGTTTTCCTTTCCCCCAGGTAGCGGTCAAATCCTCAGGAGATAGCTCTGCATCTGCTCTGCCACTAAAGGACAAAGCTATTATAACCCATTTGCTAGGTGGTTACTATAAATATTGTACACATGTTACAGTTATTCATATAGGGACTAGGATTTTGGGCTTTGGGACTTGTGAATCTAGTGTTGTAGTTACTCTAAATATGTTATGTTTCTGAATTAATAAATTTTTGTCCTAAAGGCATTTCACTGTATATGAGTTATATGTTGGTATCGGAGTTATTCCGCAAGAGTTATTAGGCAGTAAGTGTCAACAGAAGAGTTGATAACTGCTGCAGTCATGCCATTTCCTAGGCTCAGAGGGTAGTCTGGGACGGAGTGTGACATACACTTACAAGAAAATATTAAGCTAGTAGACAATTTATGGACCGAAAAATAGTGACTAATATTTATAGGAACAATGAGTTGTTATGTATATTGGTTGAGATGATCTCATTTCAGTGAAGGGAGACTTGATCACCCTACGGTGGCTTTTACCTTGCCTCACTGAAACATTATTGCAAAATAGATGTCACATAGGGCCTCACTGAAACATCATTGCAAAATAGATGTCACATAGGGTGCATTACATTATTTTGCTAAATTTGATAGTTTTTCAAACTAAGTAATGCATAGATTACTAATACAAATAAATTGTATGTTTCAGCAATTTTTTCAAAATGAGTTTCGCAACCTTAAATATCCTCGTCGTCGACAAATTAACTGGCAATAATTACATCACTTGAAAAAATACTATTACTATGGTTCTGATCATCGATGATTTGAAATTTGTCTTGATGGAGGAATATCCTCCAATCCCAACTCAAAATGCTGCTCAAAACGTTCGAGAGGTATACTAACGTTGGGTAAGGGCAAATGAAAAGGCCCAAGAGTATCTCTTGGTAGCCTTTCTGAAGTCTTTACCAAGAAGTATGAGCCCATGCTCACTGCCCGTGAGATCATGGAGTCCCTGCAGGGAATGTTTGGACAACCGTTCGCTCACCTCAGGCATGATGCTATTAAATTTATCTTCAATGCCCATATGCAAGAAGAGACCTTTGTTCGAGAACAAGTTCTAAACATGATGGCCCTCTTTAATGCGGTTAAGATGAGCGAGTCTGTCATTGATGAGGCCATTCAGGTTAGCTTCATCCTGGAAATTTTATCTGAAAGTTTCTTTCGGTTCCGTAGCAATGCTGTTGTGAACAGGATTGACTACAACTTGACCACTTTCCTCAACGAGTTACAGACTTTCCAATCCTTGATGAAAGTCAAGGAACAGAAGGGAGGGACAAATGTTGCCTCAACCTCTAAAAAGTTCTTTATAGGTTCGACCTCTAGAACTAAGTTTGTGTCGTCCTTTTTTGGCACCAAAAAGTGGAAGAAGAAGAAAAGTGGAAAGGGGAAAGCTAACCCACCAGCTGTTGCCCAAAAAGACAAGAAGGTCAAGGCTGAGAAGGGAATATACGTTTCCATTAAAACCAGGAGGGACATTGGAAAATGAATTGTCCCAAATACTTGGTGGAAAATAAGAAGGCCAAGCAAGGTAAATACGATTTACTTGTATTGGAAATTTGTTTAGTGCAAAATGATGATTTGTTCTAGATAATTGATTCAAGAGCCACTATCCAGTTTATTTTTCATTTCAGGAAATTGATTCCTGATGGCAACTGGCACCAGGTGAGATGACGATGTTAGAGTTAGAAAATGTGCAACGGAAGAAAAACGGATCATTAAGCATTCTAATTCATTAATTTTGGCTTTGAATCTAAGCATGCTCATAAAATACAAAGTGGGTTTCATGACATAATTTTGGCTTTGAATCTAAGCATGCTCATAAAATACAAAGTGGGTTTCATGACATACCTTTGAAGAACACCTTGAATCATGATTCTCAGCTATAATCTTCTTGAATTCAACTTGTGAACCACCTCAAGGCCTTCCCTACTATCTTCTTGGTGCTTTGATTGAGTTGTGGGACTCAAAATAAGCTTAGATTAAGAGAATTTTAGAGGAAATAAAGCTGGTTTACAGCAACCTGAAGAACTCTTCTTCAAGAGAGATTTTCAGCCAAAACCAACCCTTTCACATGCGTTAATTCCACTCAGAAATGAAGTATATATTGCATAAGAAGAGTGCAAAGAGAAACCATGTATGTATTGCACCTCCTACTATGAAATTGATTGAGAATTTGAAGTGGAAAAATGATTGAGCTAGTTGGAAATGGAAGTAGGAAATTCCAAATTTTCCATTTCCAATTTCCTTCTATTTTTCTTTTAATTCGTAATTTTTCAAATTAAAACTCAATTTCAGTTTTTAATTCAATAATTAAAACTGAAATTATATTTAATTTTACAAAAAATAATTTAAAATTAATAATTAATAATTAATTAAACTATTTAATTAATTCAATTAATTTAATATCAAATATTAAATTAATTTAACAATAATTTCACTATCATGAATCCCTATTCATGAAATTAATATTTAAATCATATTTAAATATTATTCGTTTCTCCAATTTCGTTTAATTCCAAAATTAAACACGTAATTATATCTCATATAATTAATAATTCACTTAATCTAATTTGAACATTTCAAATCAACTTATCACGCTATTCTAAGGCTAATCCATTTACGAGCTAGTAGGGGGACCCGTGGACTTACAGATCATGGGCTCCAATGATCCGAGATTAATTGGCTAAACTCATTACATCAAATTAACCCCAATTCGTTAACTAATGGGTCACACCACTAAAGCCCATAGTTGCACTCCTCTCACTGTAGATATATTATATCCACTTGATATAATCATGATTAGTAAGTTAACCATTCACAAGTTGTTCGTAATAATGGTCGGGTCAAATGTCTGTTTTATCTTTGAGATTACCTCTTGTTCATCACTGATCCTCTAATGAACAATTGGTTTGTGATCTAATCAACTAACCGAGTCCTTCTTGGGCCAATGAGAGGGTGGGGCCTCTTGTTCAAGACCCGGAGTCAGCACTTAAGGGAACAACCTCTCTACTATCTCTAAAAGCAGGTAGGAGTAAATTCCATCATGCACCCTATGTCCTCAGCTATTTACCCGATCTTACCCCTGAAATGGAGGTTTATTGAGCTGGCGCTGTTGAGCCAACCCTCACCTATGTAAATCTAAGGATAATCCTAAATAAACAGGAGTTCATAGTTAGCTCAGGATTAAGGTTAAGTTACCTAGGTCATCGCTTTGAAATAAACAGTAAACATAATAAAGTAAGAGTGACTGATTTCGTGGTTCGATCTTGTACAAACTCATTGCACATGACGCCCCCACTTCTCATGTCATAACATGTACGAATTAGGATCACATCGTCTGTAGCACTTTACAATTCCTTGTAATAACTACAGAGTGGGCCGCATCCAATAGTGTTACCGAAATAAGGCACCCAACCTCATTCATATACTATAGATCATTTTGACTATTTACTCGAACCTGATCCACTTTTATATCCCCATATGAAGTTCAAGTACTCATGTAATAGTCATGGATCTTTTAATTTATTGGATTTATTTCTAAAACAAAATAAGTAATACATATATTCAATAAGAACTTATTAAATTTTTAGAATAAGTTTTATTGTTTACAAACCACGTTTTAGGACATAAAACCCAACATACGATGCGTGTAGGAATTGGGTATGTTGCCTCTACAAGGGTAGTGGGAGGATTCTGACTTACTTTACAAAAAAATTATATCTTGTTGGAAAATGTATATATAGTTTCCGATTTAAAGAGAAACTTAATTTTTTTGTAAAGTGTTTAATTAAACAACTGTATTTTGTACTTTTTTTTAATAAATCGTTTATTTCTAAGAATGGTATAAAACTTTGTTCTGCTAAGCTGGAAGACAATCTTTATGTGCTAAGACCATTAGCAACTAAAGCTCTCCTTAATACTAAACTATGTAAAACTACGATAACTCAGAATAAAAGATAGAAAATTTCTCCTAAAGAAAATATCCATATTTGGTACCTAAGATTATGACAAATAAATCTCAATAGGATTGAGAGACTGGTTAAGAATAGACTTCTAAATGAGTTAAAAGAAAATTATTTACCTGTATGTGAGTAATGCCTTAAAGGCAAAATGACTAAAAGATCTTTTACTGGAAAAGGTTATAGGGCCAAAGAACCCTTAGAACTTGTACATTTAGAACTCTGTGGTCCAATGAATGTCAAGGTAAAAGAAGGGTTTGAATATTTCACCACTTTTACTGATGATTATTCTAGTTATGGTTATGTTTATTTAATGCAACATAAGTCTGAAACCCTTAAAAAGTTCAAGAAGTACAAGACTGAAGTTGAAAATGCATTCAATAAAATAATTAAAACATTTCGATCTGATCGAGGTAGAGAGTATATCAATCTAAAATTCCAAGAATATTTGATAGAGCATGAAATTGTATCCCAACTCTCAGCACCTGGTACACCTCAGCAAAATGGTGTATCATAAAGGAGAAATTGAACCCTGTTGGACATGGTTCGGTCTATGATGAGTTATGCTTCCTTACTTAAATTGTTTTGGGGTTATGCAGTATAGGCTGCAACTTACATTTTGAACTGCATTCTTTCCATAAGTGTTATAGAACACCTTTGGAATTATGGAATGGTCGTAAAGGTAGTTTACGCCATTTCAGGTTCTGGGGTTACCCAACATATGTGCTTGAGGTAAATCCTAAGAAATTGGAACCTCGTTTAAAATTATGTCTATTTGTAGGTTACCCTAAAGGAATGAAAGGTGGTTACTTCTACGATTCTGAAGATAATAAAGTGTTCGTGTCGACAAACGCTACCTTTTTAGAAGAGATCCGTATAAGGGAGCATAAGCCCCGCAATAAGATAGTGTTAAATGAAATTTCCAGTGAAGCTACTAAACCTTCAACAAGAGTTGAAGTTGGTTCATCTAGTAGGTTAAATTCACCTCGAACGTTGAGGGATCCTCGACATAGTGGGAGAGTTGCAAACCTGCATGTTTGTTATATGGGTTTAATAGAAACATTAACTATTGTAGCTAACTATTGTAGAAACATTAAATCTTGATGAGACCATATACATGGAGCAACCTAAGGGATTCATAACCCAAGGTCAAGAATAAAAGGTTTGCAGGCTTAATTAATCCATTTATGGATCGAAGCAAGATTCTCGATCTTGGAATATAAGATTTGATACTACGATCAAATCTTATGACTTTGATCAGAATATTGATGAGCCTTGGGTTTACAAGAGAATCATCAATAGTCCATAGTTTATCTTGTGCTATATGTAGACGATATCCTACTTATTAGGAATGATGTAGGTCTACTGATTGAAATCAAAATTTGTCTAGCGACCAAATTCCAAATGAAAGATTTGGGAGAGGTGCAGTTTGTTTTGGGCATTCAGATCTTTAGAGATCGAAAGAACAAAATGTTGGCTTTGTCTCAGACATCGTACATTGACAAGAACTCTAAGAGAGGCTTGCTCCATTTTAAGCATGAAGTTATTTTGTCTAAGGAATAGTGTCAGATGTTGAGAAAATGAGACGAATCCCCTATGCATCGGCTGTTAGTAGCCTAATGTATGCGATGTTATGTACTAGATCTGACATCTGTTATACGGTAAGGATAGTCAGTAGCTATCAATCTAATCCAAGATTTGATCACTAGACCTCCGTTAAGAACATCTTCAAGTATCTTCGAAGAATGAGGAACTACATGCTCGTGTATGGAACTAAGGATTTGATCCTTACAAGATACATGGGCTCTGATTTTCATACTGATAAGGGTTCAAGGAATTCCACACCAGGATTAGTGTTCACTCTTAATGGAGGGACAGTAGTCTGGAGGAGTACCAAGCAAGGGTGCATTTCTGACTCCATTATGGAGGTTAAGTATGTAGCAGATTATGAAGCTGCTAAGGAAGCTGTATTGCTTAGGAAGTTCCTGACTGATTTAAAAGTGGTTCCAGATATGTCTAAGTCCATCACCCTTTAATGTGATAATAATGGTGTTGTGGCTAATTCCCGAGAGCCTAGAAGTCACAATCATGGGAAGCACATAGAGAAAAAGTATCATCTGATTTGAGAGATTGTGCATCGAGGGGACGTGATCGTCATGCAGATAGCTTCAGCAGATAATATTGCTGATCCATTTACAAAGGCCCTAATAGCTAAGGTGTTTGAGGATCACATGCAGAGTATGGGTCTGTAGGACATGCCACGTTTAGTCTAGGGAAAGTAAGAGATTTTGTACTGAGCGCGTATTATGCCCTAATTTCTTATTTTGTGTACTTTTATATTAGTATGACTTTTATGACGTACACCACATTAGCTTTAAACAAGTGAGAGATTGTTAGGTTTGATGCCCTAAATATTGTGGGCCCTGTAGTTTGTAATTGTAATGTACAAAAAATTTATTTATTTATTTAATAAAATATGAGGAATTTTATTTGACATTTATTAGCAGGAATTTTATTTGACATTTATTAGCGTTAACCCACAAAACTAATAAACTAACATATGAGGTTACCTTCTATGGCTTAAACATGTATGTAGAGACATACAAGTGGATCATATTTAAGTGATAACCTAAATGGCCTGTAGTAGATGGATAAGGTGGGTACCTTATCCTAGTGACACTATGAATATGACTCACTTTGTAGATGTTACAATTGTTGTAAAGTGCTACAAATGATCTGATCCTGATCATTCATGTAGAGACATATGAGTGGGGGAGGTTATCTTCTATGGCTTAAACATGTATGTAGAGACATACAAGTGTATCATGTTTAAGTGATAACCTAAATGGTTTATAGTAGATGGATAAGGTAGGTACCTTATCCTGGTGACACTACGAAAACAACCCACTTTGTAGATGTTACAATTGTTGTAAAGTGCTACAAATGATTTGATCCTGATCATTCATGTAGAGACATGTGAGCGGGAGTGTTCTATACAAAGGGATTTGTATAAGACCGGACCACAAAATGAATAGTCTCATTATTTAATGCCGTTAATAATAGATACTTACATTTCAACCAAGATGACCTTAGGTGACATGATCTGAATTCTGAGTGAGTTGTGAACTCCTGCCTATGAAGATGATCCTTTGTTTTGTATCGGTGAGAGTGGCCAGATCGTCGAAGCCTACCATTTTGGGGATTCATCTATTTAGAGAGCTGGGAACACAACTACGCAAGATGGAATTCACTTCTTCTTTAATGTCGGGGTAAGTAGATAGATTACTCCCTTAAAGACTAATTCTGGGGCTTGAACAATGTGTTGCCATACCCTCTCTTGGCCCAAGAAGGGTTTGGTCATAGTTGGACTATGACTTATTGTTCATTAGAGGGATCAGTGATACTTAAGAAGTTAGATATAATTATAGGGGCAAAACGATAATTTATTTTGGCCCAACTATACTTCTGAGTAGTCTGTGAAGGGTCATTACACTGTTGACTTGTTATATCCAATGGACACATAAATATATTTGTACTATGAAGAGTGAAATTGTCGGTCTTTAGTGGAGTGATCGGCAGTTAATAGATGTTAGATAATTTAATTAAAGGAGTTTAATCAATTATCCATGTACCATTGGAGCTTTAATCTACAGGTCCATAAGGTCTCCTTTATAGCTCAACAGGGATTATTGAGAATTAATTTTGGATTAATTTGAATTGTTTAGATTAATTGAGGGAATTAATTAAATGTGATATAATTAGTATAATGTATTTGATACATTATAATATAAAGTTTATTTTGAGAGGAATTAAATATTTGAATATGATTCAAATATTAATTGTATGGATGAGATTCATATAAATTAATTTGATTTATATTTACCATGCATTATTGAGAGAAATAAAAACTATAGGTTATATTGTATTTGATATAATACAAACTATAGGTTATGTGTTATATTTGATATAACATATGTATATATATATATATAATAAGTTAGTTATTGTATATATATTTTTAATTTATTACAACTTCTCTCCCCTTAATTTTCTCTTAGAAAATCGTGGTGTGTTGGGGGTGGATTTACATTTGCTTCTTCTTCTTCATAGTAGAAGAACACAGAAGGTCTGTGTATGGTTTTTCCCAGAAGATTTCTCCCAATAAAAAATTCCTCTCCTCTCAAATACTATCCCTCTTCTAAAATCATAGAAAAGCCCACATGCTCCCGCTGATTCTTAACCCCTATGGAGAATATAGAGAAAAATCTTGAGGTGATGGCCATTTTGGTTTTTTGTTCGTGAATGCTTGTGGAGAGGAGATCGTGAAGAATTATTGCCTTCATGGGTAAGTATGATCCAAACACTAAATTCTTTTTGTTGATTATTGCATGCAGTAAAATATGTGATAATGCATAATGATTTATGTGTTTTTTAATTATCGTGAAAATGAAAATTGGGACACGATCCTCACTTCCGCATTGGACCTCACCGTCCTTCAGTCACCACATTTTTCCTTGTCGTTCCTATCATTTTCCAACAGTTTTTTGGACGGTTTTTGAACCTCTCAAGTCAGTAGCCTTAAAAATGAAGGTTTCTCTAAGGCGTATCAGCTCTAGGTCCTTCAGCTCGTGAAAACATGTGGTGAAGCACGATTCCACCTTGAAAAAAGAGGAATCTTCCTCGGGAAAGACTAAAGGTTTAGGCTTTGCCCAAAGAGCCCACCTTGAAATTGCACTTTCTTTCCAGCATTTCTATTTCTTTCACTCATTATAGTCATTTAATTTTCTCACTCCAATTTTATCATGTAGTTATGTTGATGATTCAATGAAAATGTTTATTCTATCATCTACCATGAGCAAAGTTCTACTAGGGGTTCAACAATGTGGATTCCCTAGGGTTATCATGGCTTAAGAAATGTTGCACTCATATCAACTTGAATTGTGTATTCCCTTTGTTAAAATTAATGTTAGAATTGGTAAATTGAACTGGCCACTTAATTTAACTATCTATTGAAGCTTTAGTACTGAGAAGGTTATAGTGTAAACGGATCTCACAACGAGATATGGGACTAAGAGCCTAGGAATAGGAGGGTCATGTCACCTTAGGAATAAGCGACATCATAGGGTAAAGAAATTAGGCTTTAATTATTCTAGGATTCAGCTACCCATGGGAACAGACGGTAGTAACTGCTTAGAACTCCTAAAGAAACTGGACACCAGACCGAATAGGGATAGATTTCTGCCCATGGACAGTTCACTGTCTTAGTGCAATGCGGTCGTATTGCTTGTTGCATAGAACTCGAAATGCTTGAATATTGTTTGCCCCTATTCGATTACTGTTATTTAGCCTCTTTTACGATTCCTTCATTAATTCCAACTCAATCCATCACTTGGTTACCTCGGTCACATTGATTCACAACCATCATTAATTTTGAAAGTAAATTAGTCCGGTAGGATTCAACACTTGGAATACCTTAAGTTTATTACGTCATTGACAGTGTATGCTTGCACTTAAACCATAGTCATTCTCATTTTATCATTTATTCACGTTTGGTTGATTAGATTAATATAGAGAAAAACAATTTTCAGTTTTCCTTATTTTAACACCAAGTATTATGTCAGCTTTCTCTAGGTCTTTCATTTCAAAATGCAACGATAACAATAAATTGGTATTGTTTATTACCTCTATGTTTGTTCCAAAGATGAGCATGTCATCAACATACAAGCATATAGTCACATACTCTGCTTCAAACAATTTTGAATAAAACATGTATTTGAGAAATTCACTTTAAACTTTTTTTTTAATTAAAGTATTGTTGAATTTTGCATACCATTGTTTGGGAGCTTGCTTAAGACCAAAGAGATTTTTTAAGTTTATATACTTTATTTTCCTGACCGGAAACTATAAATACTTCAGGTTGTATCATATAAAATTCTTCTTCTAGATCACCATTAAGAAAAGAAGTTTTAACATCCATTTGATGAATTAAAAGTCCATGGATGACTATTTGTGGTTTCGTGATGTGCGTTATGAAGGAACTCTAAATAGAGATCCAGTGAGAGGAAGTGGATCATTCCAAATTTCATTGAGGAAGAACACAAACAATTACCGTCTAAAAGAAGAGATTATGCACAACGAGTAAATTACAATATGCTTCTTTAGTTAAATAAGGGATAGAGTATGCAAACCTTTGAAGAACTATTTCTTCAAGTATCCCTCGATCGTTCAGCAACTTGTTCAACAGCACGAACTTAAACACGACGATCAGAACAACCAAGAGCATGAACTGAAGAATCCTCGATCACAATCGAGTGCAACTCGATACTCGACCCTCAAACGAAACAAGAACACCACCACAAGAGTTACCTTGGTATTCTCGGTGTGAGAATCCAGAAGTTATGGGCTTTGTGCAACTTTGGATAGAGGAACGAAGGAGGTAAACGATCGAGTAAATGATTGAGTATGACACAGAGGAAGGAAATCTATCGTATAGACTTGATATTCGATCGTGTAGAAGAAGAAGCCTATCGTATAGACTTGCTACTCGATCGTGTATGCTCTCTGTGCTATCGTTTAGTAAAACACCTTTACTCGATAGTCTTTCTGTGAGATCAATCCGAATGAAATTCACTTAATAATTTGGAAAACTATTTTCCTTTTGTCTCGCGGTTACCACAAACTGCCAATAACCTCCCACTGAAGTCGTTTATTGTGAAAAGAATAATTAATTATCATATAATTAATATATTATAAATAAATATAATAATCAATTTATCATATTATATTTATAACCTATAGTTTTAATATTGTATCATATGAAACATATAAACCATAATTATTTTTCTATTTTTATGGTATTTAATATAAATCATATTTATATTAATTCCTCCAATTAATAATGTATCAAATACATCATATCAATTATATCACATATAATTGAATCAATTTAATTATATCATATATAATCAAATTTCCTCTTGTTAATTTGAACACTTCAAACTAACCCAAAATCTGATTATCAACATGAACCTATTGAGCTACCAAGGGAACCTTATGGACTTGAGCTTGAAGCTCCAACAGTACGTGAAAATTTGACAAACCCTTTAATCACGAGATCCACCATCCATTAACTGTTGACCACTCCACTAAAGATCGACAGCTGCACTCTTTGCACTATAGACATATTTCTGTGTCCATACAACCAATCAATAGTGTGATGACCCTTCATAAATCACTCTAAGTACAGTTAGACCAATTTACCGTTTTGCCCCTGTAGTTACATCTAACTCCTTAAGTACCACTGATTCCTCTAATGAACAATAAGTCATAGTCCTACTATGACATAGTCCTCTCTTTCCAAGAGAGGGTGTGGCCACTATGTTCAAGACCCGGAATCAGCTATTGAGGGAACAATTCATCTACTAACTCCTGCTTCGGGGAAAAAGTGAATTCTGTCTTGTGTAGCTGAGTTCCCAGCTCCCCAATCACGAATCCACAAAATGGTAGGCTTGTTTAGTTGGCAATCTGGCCACTTTCACCCATACAAATCAAAGGACCGCCTCATGAGTAGTGTTGGGGTTGATGCCTTAATATCTCGTGTCCTGTAGTTTATAAACAGTTTGCACGAACGCTTGTATTGTATAATATATGATATTTTACTTCACATCTTGTATTTTGCTCAGTTGCATGTTTTATTTGCTTTATCACAAACCAATAAACTTAAAATTCCTGGTTATTTGTATGTAACTCAAGCATGTATGTGGTGACATACAAGTGGATCATGTCTTGAGTGATAACCAAAATGGTCTGTATTATATGGATACAAGAGGGAAATGCATTGAGCATGACACTTAATCCGTTTAAAATCGTTATGAATGCCTTGCATGTGTTAGCTTAGCATTGTGGTTGTTTCCGTTTATAAGTGTTATAAAGAAAATTAGACCTAAAATCGATAATTCAAAGTTGCATGCGGACTTAGGGTGAACTCAATTTTTTAAAAGGGTTTTAAAATTAGATTGAGATAGACCTAAGTACAAATGGTTCTAAAGAGTTTAGTAACCTAGATTAATCTTTTAAAATCGGTTTAATAGGATTACATTGGTTGAAATAAAAGATTAAATTTATTGTAAACCTATCTATAAGGGACCTTTTGTCTAAGGTGGGTTCTGGCAAGGCTGGGGTTCTTAAGTTGACGGAAACGTAACACCCCTACCAGGGAACCTACCTGGAAAGGTGAATTAGATTTTCAACAAGCATGCGACAATTTGGTCAAAGATTCCGTTAAAGAGTTTAATAGATGATGATCAAAAGTTGTTTCACTATCCAAGGTAAAAGTTACTCTTGGGCAAACCTAAAAGTTACTTAGTTAAAATCCTTAGTCGTGTTTTTTCTAAGTAAGCTAAACACTAGGTTATAAAATACTCATTGAAAGGAAGAGGCATATCAGATATGTCTATGATTCCACTCACGTTTCTCCTTGTATGTTCACATTGTGAGATTCATGCTTGGCCTCGTGGTGCCCAGGATGCATCCCCCTTCGGATGGTGTTTGCATGCGTCAATATCAAGGAGAACGAAGAGAGTGTTTATAGTAAGTGGGTGAACGGTGTGTGTCAACACGTCTTATGGTCTCTGTCATTGGTTCACACCGTGAGATCATTCTGTACTCCCTCGTGTCACCTTCAGAGTGTCCCCCTTCGGATGGGTTTTATGCAGTTGGTCAATATCAAGGTAAACTCCAGAAATGGATAGGGTCGCTTTAGGTTTTTCCCCAATCGTATTTTTTCCCTTCAGATTGGCCTTTTGGCACGGACCTCTAGGGCTTAAAATGGTTGGTCACACTTACGGGATTTTGTTAAGTAAGTTAATGATCTCTTGGCCAAATCAATGAAGGCTAGTCATTATAAGAGCAAGAGTTATTCTGGTATTAATGACTGGTTGAGAACTTCTCAATTCAGAGGAAGGATAACCGACCTCCCTTCGGAGGCTTTTGTCCTAAACCTTTGAAGCATCATTGCGAAATTAGATGTCACACAGGGTTCATGTTAGTTTTGCTAAAACCTTATTGGATGTTATTTTATTTTTACAATGGGTATTTGCTTAAAACCTAACGTAGGTCAATGTGTTTTTCTTTTCAACAACTCATTAGTATTTCCGTTTAAAGCTTTTAAAAATGATCGATTACTTACAGTAGAAAGAACCGTGTGAAACGAATTTCATGGCAAACGATCTTTATCCCACTACTCTCCAAAAGAGGAGACAAGATAGTAAATATGATTTAATGGTCTTGGAGACATGTTTGGTAGAGAATGATGATTCTACTTGGATCCTCGATTCAGGTGCTACCAATCATGTTAGTTCCTCTTACCAAGGATTTAGTTCCAGGCAAACGTTGCCACAGGGAGAGATGACACTTTGAGGTGCTATCAATCATATTAGCTCCTCTTACTGGTGAGGTTGTTTCAGCTGTTGCTATAGGCAGGCTGAAGTTATTTGTTGACAAGAAACGTTATTTATTACTGGGTAATGTTTTTGTAGTTCCTCATATTAAGAGGAACTTAATTTCGATTTCTTGTCTCATTGAACAAGGCTACAACGTCTCCATTTCTGAGAATAAAGTGTTTATTTTCAAGAATAGAATGGAGATTGGTTATGGTTCAATGGAAAATAACTTATATGTACTAAGGCCATTAGTCATAAAAGCCTTGTTTAACACTGAAATGTTCAGTACGACAACAACAACTAAAGGACCAAAGGTTTCTCCAACAGAAAATGCCCATCTTTGGCATCTAAGGTTAGGTCACATCAACCTCAATATGATTGAGAAGTTGGTGCAAAGTGGACTTCTAAAGAGTTTAGAAGAAAACTCCTTGCCAGTATATGAATCATGCCTTGAAGGCAAAATGACCAAACGACCTTTTTCTAGAAAAGGTTACAGAGCCAAGGAAGCCTTGGAGCTTGTACATTCAGACCTCTATGGTCCAATGAATGTTAGAGTTCGAGGTGGCTATGACTATTTCATCTCTTTTTTAGATGATTATTCAAGGTTTGGTTATCTCTTCATAATGCAACGTAAGTCTGAAGCCCTTGACAAGTTCAAGGAGTATAAGGCTGAAGTTGAAAACTTGTTAGGTAAGAAGATAAAAACACTACGATCTGATCGTGGTGGAGAATATATGAACCTCCAATTCCATAACTATATGATAGAACATGGGATTGCGTCCCAACTCTGGGCCCCTAGTACACTTCAATAAAATGGTGTATTAGAAAGGAGAAACAGGACCTTGTTGGACATGGTTCGGTTTATGATGAGTTATGCTCATCTTCCAGACTCGTTTTGGGGTTATGTAGTGCAGATTGCATGCTGTATTCTGAATAATGTTCCATCGAAAAGTGTTTCTGAAACACCTTTTGAGTTATGGAGAGGCCGTAAAGGTAGTTTACGCTACTTCAGGATTTAGAGCTATCTGACACATATGCTAGTGACTAACCCAAAGAAGTTGGAACCGCGTTCGAAGGTTTGCCTCTTTGAAGGCTACCCTAAGGAAACGAGAGGGGGATACTTCTATGATTCAAGTGAGAACAAAGTGTTTGTTTCCACTAATGCTATCTTCTTGGAAGAAGACCACATGAGGGATCATAAGCCACGAAGTAAGCTCGTTTTATGTGAGATCTCAAGTGAGACTAAGACTGCTGAGGGTTCAATAAAAGTTATTGAACAGGCCTCAAATCAACAAGAGTTGTTGAACAGGCCGACAGATCAACAAGAGTTGTTGAGGTCGGAACGTCTAGTTAACCAGGTCAAGAGTTGAGACTGCCTTGACGTAGTAGGAGGGTCATGAACCCACCAAATCACTACATGGGTTTGATTGAAGCCCAAAATGTCATTACGAATTATGAGGTCGAGGATCCGTTGTCTTTTAAGAAAGCAATGGAGAATGTTGACAAAGATGAATGGGTTAAGGCCATGAACCAGAAAATAGAGTCTATGTACTTCAATAAAGTCTGGGAGCTTGTTGATCCACCTGATGAGGTAAGACCTATTGAGTGTAAGTGGATCTATAAGCGAAAGAGAGGTATAGATGGAGAAATGAAAACCTTTAAGGCTAGACTCGTGGCAAAGAGTTATACCCAGGTTGAAGAAGTTGACTGTGAGGAAACTTTCTGACCTGTTGTCATGCTGAAGTCTATCCGGATTCTCCTGTCCATAGCCACATTTTATGATTATGAAATATGGCAAATGGACGTCAAGATTGCCTTTCTTAATAGTAATCTTGAGAAGACCATCTATATGACTCAACCAGAGGGGTTTGTAGTTCTAGATCAAGAGCAAAGAGTTTGCAAGCTTAATAGGTCTATTTATGAGCTGAAATAAGCGTCTAGATCTTGGAACATCAAATTTGACACTACTGTCGAGTAGTTTGGCTTTGACCAGAATGTTGATGAGCCTTGTGTTTATGCAGATGATATCTTACTCATTGAGAATGATGTAGGATATCTGACTGACATTAAAAGTTGGCTAGCTGCCCAATTCCAAATGAAAGATTTGGGTGAGGCGTAGTATGTTCTCGGGATCCAGATTATTCGGTATCGCAAGAACAAACAGTTAGTTCTGTCTCAGGCATCGTACATTGATTAAATTTTGATCAGGTACAGAATGTAGGATTCCAAGAGGGGTTTGTTACCCTTCAAGCATGAAATCATTTTGTCTAAGAATTAATGTCCTAAGATACCTCAAGAAATTGAGAAGATGAGACGGATTCCCTATGCTTCTGCTGTAGGAAGCTTAATGTATGCAATGTTGTGTACTCACCCGACATTTGCTATGCAGTAGGGATTATCAGTCGGTACCAGTCCAATCCAGGATTTGATCACTAGACGGCGGTCAAGACGATCCTCAAGAATCTTCAAAGAATGAGGGATTACATGCTTGTGTATGGAGATAAGAATTTGATTCTTACAGGATACATGGACTCTGACTTTCAGACCGATAGAGATTCTCACAAATTGACATCGGCATCAGTGTGTACTCTGAATGAAGGGGTTGTTGTCTGGCGAAGCATCAAGCAAGGATGCATCACGGACTCCACTATGGAAGCCAAATACGTAGCGGCTTGTGAAGCAGCTCAAGAGGCTGTTTGACTTGAGGGAGTTCCTTTCAGATTGGAAGTTGTTCACAATATGGATTTGCCAAGCACTCTTTATTTTGATAACAGGCAGGGTTGTGGCAAATTCGAAAGAGCCTCAGAGTCATCGTCGGGGTAAGCACATAGAACGAAAATATCACCTGATCAGGGAGATTGTGCATCGTGGTGATGTGATAGTCACGAAGATCGCATCGGAGCACAACATTTGTTGATCCCTTTACAAAGGCCCTCACGGCTAAAAGTGTTCAAGGGTCACCTAGAGAGTTTGGGTATGTGCGACATGCGACATCTTGTCTAGGGAAAATGGGAGAATGATACTGGGGTATGCCCTAGTTTATTGTATATTGTACTTTTTTATATTGTATTGTACATTAGCCTCCCGAGTCATTAGAACAAGTGGGAGATTGTTGGGATTAGTGTCTTTAATTCTCCTGGAGTTTCATTGTTTTTGTAAAGATACACATTGTTTAATGAATAAAATAAGTGTTATTTATTCTAACATCTACTCATATCCAATAAATAAAGCTCCTTGGTTAGTCTATGGAACTTAAGCATGTATATGTGATATACAAGTGGATCATTGCCTTAAGTGATAACCTAAATAGGTTCTGTAGTATAAAGATTACGGTTGGGATACTTGATCCTAGTGACACTACGGATACAGCCCGCTTTGTAGAGGCTCACAAGTGTTATGAACTATTACAGATTGGTCTATCCTGACCATTTCATGTGGAGACATGCGAGTAGGGGTGTCCTATACAAAGAGTTTTGTATAATCCTAGACCACGAGATGACTTAGACTCTATATATAACGTCGTTGATACTAGAGATTTGCATCTCCACCTAAACGACCATAGGTGACACGACCTCATCCTGAGTGTTTTGGGAACTCCCGCCTTTGAGGGCGGTCCTTTGATTAGTATAGGTGAGAGTGGCCAGATTGCCAACTCAACATGCCTACCTTTTTGGGGACTTGTCTGATTTAGGAGCTGTGAACTCAATCCACAAGATGGAATTCACATCTTTCACGAAGCAGGGATAAGTAGAGAGATTGCTTCCTTAAGGGCTGATTCCGGAGCTTGAACATAGTGGCCACAACTTCTCTTTGGAAGAAAAGACTCAGTCATAGTAGGACTATGACTTATGTTCATTAGAGGGATCAGTGGTACTTAAGAAGACAAATGTAACTACAGGGGCATAACGGTTATTGGCCCAGCTGTACTTATGAGCGATCTATGAAGGGTTATCGTACTGTTGATTGTTTAAGATAAACACATAATATATCTGTGGTAAGGAGAGTTCAGCCGTCGGTCTTTAGTGGAGTGTCTGGTAGTTAACAGATGGTGGATCTTGTGACTAAAGAGTTTAGTCAATTATTCACGTACCATTGGAGCTTCGAGCTATAGGTCCATAAGGTCCCCTTGGTAACTCAATAGATTCAGTTGAGGATCAGTTCTTGATGTTGATTTGAAATGTTCAAATTGACAAGAGATATTTTGATTATATATGATATAATCGATATGATGTATAAGATACATCTAGTGGAGGACTGATGTAAATGACATTTACATTAAGTACCATGAAATAGAAAAATAACTATGGTTTATATGTTTCATGAGATGAAATATTAAAACTATAGGTTATAAATATAGTATGATAAGTTGGTTATCATTTATATTTATAATAATATTAATTATTGGATAATTAATTCTTTTTCTTTAATAACCAAGTGAGTGGGTAGTTATAGAATTCATGGTAACCGTGAGTTTAAAAGGAAAATGGTTTTCCTATTTTTAAAAAGATGATTTACAAATTGCTGAAAAGTTTTCGTAAAAAGTTTTTTTAGTTTTCTCTCTCACGCAAAAGAAACTCACGTAGTCGTCAAGTAAATACGGATTTACTAAACGACGGCTGGGCGAGCTAAACGATCGTGCATTGGCAAGCTAAACGATCGTACAGTATTTACTAAACGATCACATAGTTTTGCTAAACGATCGCTCGCCCAAAGTAAACGATCGTGTAGTGTCTGTAGGCGACAGACCGAGCTAAACGATCGCATAGCTTTTACTAGACGATCACATAACTTTATCTAAACGATTGGGCGTCGACCTATATGATAGGTCTCCGCCATCTCCCACTTGCCCAGTTATGTATACGATCAGTGTTTTCCTCATTCATCTGCCTCATAGTCCGAACAGAGCCCACCCTCTGGATTTTCACACCGAGAATACCAAGGTAGCCTTGTTAGTGGTGTCAGACTCAATTTGACACCGTCGAGATTTTCTGGAGACCGTTCATGTTGTTGCTGAGAAGTTTGTGACCGAGGTGATCATTGAGGACGAGCGCGAAGTGTTCGTGTGGTGTTCGTGCTGTGTTGCGTTCATGTAGATCGAGCGTTCGAGGTTGCTGTTGTTCAAGCGGTCGTGCGCAACGGAGCGTGGAGATGCATCTTCAAATGTTCGTAGAGTTTCGCTTTGTTCATTTGAGTTTTTCATACTGTAATTTCTGCATGAATTGTATAACCGCTTATTTAAAATCGACTGTAAATTTAATGTTCATTCATGATTGTGATTTAGAATAATCGTTCTTCTGCTACTCATGGAAATCTCGAATCCGATTTTCTTCAGTCTTGATAGTTAATGAAAATCAATTAATTCGGTTTAAAGTGTTTAAATCAACTAATTATAAATCGTTGGAGCTCATGATCTATAAGTCCATAAGGTCTTTCTACTGACTCGTAAATTAAATCTTGGATTAGTGAATTAAGCAAATTTGAATTGATCAAATCGAAATTAGGGTTTTGAATTTATATCAATTTAGGGTTTAATTGATTATATTTGATATAATTAATATGTTTATTTTTTAACGAAATTGGAGAGTTTAAATTATATAATATTGATTTAAATGTTCAATTTCATGAATATCATTCATGTATTAATTAGGTGTTTGATTAATTTAATATTTAATATTAATTTATTATTTAAATTAATTAATTAAATTTATTTAATTATTTATTTAAATAAAAATTTTCTTTTTAAAATTAGAAATTCATAAATAAAATTAAAGCTAATTTTATGAAAATCATTTTTAATTTTATTTTGAAAAATGAATTTTATTTTTGAAAAAAAAAAAAAGGAGTTGTTGGATTAATCCACTGAAACCAACACCTAAGCCTAAGTATTATTGCAATTTGAAGTGTCAAATTGCATTAATACTTAGTGCTCGAATGTATTGAACATTTAAATATGTTCAATTTCTCAGAATTTAGGACATGCAACTTGAATTTTTTAGAAAAATTATGAACTCTTCCTTCCAGCCCAAAAACCCTCTTCAATCTCACCTTAATTGATCTCAATTCAGTGTTTCCACCACACATTCTAAGCTAGAGATCAGTAAAGAAACTCCTCTTGGTGGTCTACTGTGAGTTTGAAGATCTAATTCGTGAATTTTAACTGGAGCTAAAGAGTTTTCATCAAAGGTAATGTGTTCATGAAACCCTCTTTAGAAAATTGTTTTGATACTTGCGTTTAAACTCAAATTAAGTGTAATTGGAATGTTTATTGATTCTAATTTCTTCCGTTGCTTTTTAGTTTACTCTATCATTAATTACTTGACGTTCTTTTGAAAAAATGTCAAGTAATATGTAATTTTTAAGAAAAACATCAAGAATAATGGGGAAAAAAAAAAAGCAAAGGTTCACGAATTTTTTTGGATTTTTTCACGCTAGCTTAAAGTTGACATTTTTTAAATGTCAAGTTTTATATGTTTTTAATTTACACATTTTAAATATCAAGTATAAAAATTAATTAAACCATACGTTTTTAATTAAACCCTTGATTACTGAAATGTAAAAAACATAAAATTCAAAACCCTAAATTTCTTTGTAAAAATACCTTTTTCTTTTCTTACACAAATCTCCTCACACCACTCAAAACTCTTGGTATTCACTATCTCTGTTCAGCTCACAAGTCTAGCAACTCAGCTTCGCTCAAGCACCGTTTGAGCTTTTTGTTACAGGTTCATTCGATCTTCGCATTGCAGGTTCGTCTGACCTTTGTTCTAGCACTATTCGAGCTCCATTCTAGCGTCCTTCAAGATTCATTCCACTCCATTCCAGCTAGTATCGTTCGAGTTGTGTTTGAATGCTGTCAAAGTCGAGGTTTGTCTGATTTTTAATGCTTTTCATTTCTCTCTAAGATCTATCCTCAAATCTATTCACGAAGTCTATTCCAGCATCGTCGAAGTAGATCTGAGAGTTCAAATTTCGTTGATTCACCCTTTGAATTTCCTCTAAATCTTGCCAGAAACGGATAGTCACACACATATATAAGCAGCAATTTGAGAGGATTCGTGTTTTTCAACAACTCCATCACGGTATTTTTTTCTTTTATTTGTGTGTTTCTTTTAATTTTTATTGATTGAATTAAGTTGATTTTTGTGTTCTATGAAAGTTTTTATTTATGCCATCCATTCTTTTGCCATGTCCGCCGTTGTTTTTTCCGTTGCCATGAGTCGTGCGTCAGATCATCAATTCCTTCATCAAATCGTCGATCCGTTCGTCAGATCCAAAGGATCTAAACTGAAAGTGAAATTTTGTGGGTTTAGGTCAGTGCTCGTGGATGGATCTTATCGAATCTTGATGCATAGCCTTCGCATGGGTTATTTTTACAGTTGGTCTAATGTCGCCGACATTGAATCTTCTGCACCATGGGTCTTTTATCGTTTTCATTCTCTTTGTATGGGTTCTTTTTGTTGGGATTATTGTGTTAATTCTCCTGGAGTCTCGTAGTTTGTCAACTTTGTACACATTGTTATTAATAAAATAAAAGTTATTTTATTTGCATTTACTCATATCCAATAAATAAAGATCCGTAGTTATAGTATGTAAACTTAAGCATGTATATGAGATATACAAGTAGATCATGCCTTAAATAATAATCTAAAAGGTCTGTAGTATAAGGTTAAAGGAGGGATACCTTATCCTGGCGACATATGGATACAGTCCGCTTTGTAAAGGCTTACAAGTGTTGTGAACTATTACAGATGGTCTGTTCTTGACCATTCATGTGGAGACATGCGAGTGGGGGTGTCCTATACAAAGAGTTTCTATAAGACTTGACCACAAGATGATTCGTCTCTTTATATAACGTCGTTGATACTTGAGACTTACATCTCACTATAATGACCATAGGTGACATGACCTTAATCCTAGTGTTTTGAGAACTTCTACCTTTGAGGGCGGTCCTTTGATTAGTATGAGTGAGAGTGGTCAGATTGCCAACTCAACAAGCCTACCTTTTTGGGATTTGTTTGATTAGGGAGCTGGGAACTCAGTTACACAAGAGGAATTCACCCTTTCCCCGAAGTCAGGGGTAAGTAGATAAATTACTCCCTTCAGGGCTGATTCTGGGTCTTGAACATAGTGACCACATCCTCTCTTTAAGGAGTTAGAGGAATCAATGGTACTTAAGGAGTTAGATGTAACTATAGGAGCAAAACGGTAAGTTGGCCTAACTGTACTTACGAGCGATTTGTGAAGGGTATAGCATTGTTGATTGGTTGAATATGGACACAGGAAATATATCTATAGTGAGAAAGTGCAGTTGTCGGTCTTTAGTGGAGTGCTCGGTAGTTAACAGATGGTGGATCTCATGACTAAAGAGTTTAGTCAGTTATCACCGTACCGTTGAAGTTCAAGCTACAGGTCCATAAGGTCCCCTTGGTAGCTCAATGGATTCAAGTTGAGAATCAGTTCTTGGAGTTAGTTTGAAGAGTTCAAATTAACAAAGGAAATTCAATTATATATAATACAATTGGTGTTATGTATGAGATACATCAAGAGGAGGATTAATGTAAATATGATTTACATTAAGACGCATAAAATAGAAAAAAAAAACTATGGTTTGTATTGTTTTCATGAGACGAAATAATTAAAACATATAGGTTATAATTAATATGGTTAAGATTAGTCATTAATTTATTTATTAGATATATATTAATTATGATAATTACATTTTTTTCTCTATGAAACCAAAGTTAGTGGAGATTATTGGTGGTTTATGGTAACTGTGACGATAAAAGGAAAATTGTTTTCTTAAATGAGGAGTTGCCTCATTCGCGAAAGAACTACAAAAAAAGCTATCAAGTTGAAAGTGTTTCACTAAGCGATCGCTATAGAGAGAACTAAAGGATCATAGAGCTTTGACTAACGATAGTCACTTAGCTAGAGTCGAGCTAAACGATGGCGACTAAGTCTATACACGATAGGCTGCCAATTACTAAACGATCGAGCACATCGTCTTTATACAATTTTAAAGTGTTTCCTTCTTCCCACTTGTTGATCGGTCTACACGATCCGTTGTCCTCCGTCTCTCCGCTTCCTCAAGCCAAGTATACAGAGCCCCAACTCCAGGATTCTCATACCGAGAATACAAGATAATAACCATTGTGGTGGTTTCCTCACTCAACTTGATTGGTTTCGAGGAGTGTTGCGATTTACGCTTGGGTTCGTGAAATCATTGTGTTCGTTGCTGTGCACCGGTCGTTGCGTTCGAGGGTTGTGTTGCTGTGGACGATTGTAGATTGATCGAAGGAGTTTGAAGAATTGTTCCTTTATCCCTTGATTGTATCGTTGAGCATGCTGTAATTTCATTTTGTGCATGACTTGTTAGTTTCCGTTTTATGACTGTAATTGTTTGTGTTCAATTCGAATGAAATTTGGAACGATCCTTCCACTGTTCATGGAAATCCTCATACTTGATTTCCTTCACTTTTTGTCTCCATTGTGGATGTTTGATAGAAGTTTGCCCTTTAAAACCACACTAGAAGCTATAACTTGCAAGCAATTTTTATCTAGTGTTTTGTGATTCATCACTTGTATAGTCTCTCTTTTTGTTGGTATTTTTGTTCTATTTGGTTATGTGGAAAATGAAGGAAAAATTGTTGTGGTTGTTCTGCCCTTTTTTCTCTCTAGCCAAATGACAATGAAGTAGATTACATTCTATTTATTTTATTTTCTGTTTCCTTTGTTCTATTTTCTTTTGTTATTTAGTTGTTGATGAACTTAATTGCTTTGCATTTTCCTTCTCTTTTCAGGGGTTGAGGACTTTTCAGGTCTGAAGCTTTTGAAGACTTAAGAAAAGTCTTCTCTTTTTCCTTCAGGGTTTTTCTTTCTCAGGTGTGGTTCTAAAATATTTTTGCAACCATTGAGTCTGTTTGAAGTCCTACAAAAAGATATAGGAAGCTAACTGAGGTTCTAAAATATTCAATAAAGTTCATGAGCAGGAGTAATTAACTAGCATTCAAGGAGTTCAAAAATTGACATGGATTTTTTTTTCTTTTATTAATCTTGTAGTTTTTTAATTAGCCTTCTATTTATATAGTTATGTTTCTTATTTCTCATTTGCTCTTCATTAATTTATATACTTTCTATATAAATTTTGGTTCTTTTAATTACAATAATCCAAAATAGGATTTGGACCTCAGTCCTTGAAGGGACTCTTTATCTCATTATTTTTATTAAAACTCGGTGTGTTGAGTAATTGGATAGAAAAGCAATAACTTCCATTCTTGTCACTTTCGTTGTTATGTTAATTAGGGTGGTTTTGTTGTTATTTGAGGGTTGTTTGATAAATGGGTATAAGTTGTTGGTTTGGGTAGGTATTTATTTGTTATGCCTATAAAGAAAAACTGTGGGTTATTAAAATCACAACTAACCCTAAAAACCAGTGATATTTTCATTTTCTTCTCTCTTCCATCATCTTCGCCATTTGGATTCTCCCCCATCTTTTTTTTTTTTTTTTTTTTGTCGTCAAACCTTTGGATCGTCAGATATGATGATTTGGTTCATTGTTTTTGTTGGATTTCTTCCAAGGACCGATCTTATCTTATGTTATGAATCTGAAGCTCTCACTGTATTATATTATAAGTATCGAAAAGAACATATATTTTGTGCATTTTTTTGGAAACGACCACATGTTCGGTTATTTCATATTATTTTTGTGATCTTATGAAAAATGTTACTGTACTTCATCAAATTCAATATATATATGAAATAAATATACATACAATATATCAATTAGTAATTGGGATAATTACCTTCAATATATATACATACATTCAATATACAATATACCAATTAATTTAGCAGCAATATGAAATGTATTTTGTTGGTATGTTTTACAAATTGAAGAGAATTAGAATTATTACAGTTTTTTAAAGAATATATGGAAAATAATCTATTATGTTCTACAAATTGAGAAAAAAATTGAGATTGTCCAATTTATGTCATAGATGATTTAAGAAAATACGTGTATATTTGAAAATTAATCAACAATAACAAAGTATAAAACTAAAAAATAAAATAATGAAATAAAAAACAAACAAAAACAAATAGAACTAATCTCATTCACAAAAAATCTGCATCATATCCCCAGCTCAACTCAACTCAACTCTGCACAATAAACACAGACAATAATTACCAACTCTAACTCAATTTTGCAAACAAACACAGACAATTTAACTCCCCAGATAATTTAACTCTCCAGATAATAATTACCAACTCAACTCAATTCAATTATCTACTTTTAGCTAATCTCCATATTGTTGAATTTTTGTTGTTATTTGAGTAGTTATCTCTTTAACTATGAAATTCTTTTAGTTGTTTCATCTTACTTGGTTTTTTTTTTTTTTTTTTGTTCAAATTATTTTCACTCTTTTCTATTGGTTGGTTGAGTTTAGTTTGAGGGATATAAGACTAGCACATTGGGGGGAAAACTTAATTGGTAGGAGAGTTTTTTGGAGGTACTATTTAGACTTAAAGTTTTTGGTTTTAATACCCTTCTATTTTGTTTGTAGATTTCAAGGAGTTGAGGATAATATCTAATGAAGCTTTGACTTTAGAGTTATCTAGGAGTGTTGTGGTACTTAGAGGATGGTACAATCTCTTTTTCTTATTATTACATATGCTCTATGTTTTATGATTAAGGATCATAACTCGTTTGGTTGATGTTAGTTTAGTAACGTTGTAGACATAAAATTGTGAATATATATTATTTGTTTATATGGTTAACAAGATTGGAAATGTGTGTTGTTTATTTGGTTGATGAATATTATCTGTCTTATATATATCAATGTGATTATTGGACCTTAAAACAGGAGCAATTATATAGGTAATTTCTAATAGTACATTTTTTCTTTTAAAAAAAAACATATGAACTTGACAAGCAAAACGTATCAAGTATTCATTAAGTTGTCAGTTTTTGGGTGTCAAGAAGAAATTACATTTGACAAGTAAAAACTGTCAAGTTATGAAAAACTTGATCCATGATAAATGTCAAGAATTTAGATACTTGACACTTAAAATAAGCCAAGATATCTCATATACTTGACAGTTATAACGTATCCAGAAAATTGTAGCTTTACGCTTTTAGGCAATCAAAAAATTTCTCTTATTCTATAGATTACTTGACGTTTTTAAAAAGTGGTACTTAAGGAGTTAGATGTAACTACAAGGGTCAAACGATAATTTATCCAATTGTAGTCACGAGTAATTTGTGAAGAGTTAACTTACTATTGATTGGTTAAATCCATGGACACAAAAATATATCTACAGTACAAAGAGTGCAGCTATCGGTCTTTAGTAGAATGTGCAACAGTTAATGAATATTGATTAATTTAATTAAAGAGTTTAATTAATTAATCTCATATCATTGGAGCTTCTAATATGTAAGTTCATAAGGTTCCTTTGCTAGCTCACTAATGATTAAATAAGAATCAGTTACTTTTTTTTTAATTAATTTGAAATTTTCAAATTAATTGAGAGAATTATTTATATGAGATGTAATTAATATAATATATATGAATACATTATAATATAAAGTATGATGAGAAAAATAAATATTTGAATAGGATTCAAATATTAATTATATGAATAGCATTCATTATATGTTAAAATTTATATAAATATGATTTATATTAAAATTATAGGTTATGTGAAAGAATAATATTTGAATATGTATAAAATGTGTCATATTTATATGATTTAATATAAAGTTATTCAACATGATATTGGGGAGTTTTACATTGAGACGTAAATTTCACAGAAAATAAGTGTGCTTCTTTGCATTTTTTCCCTCACCTAAGATCTTTCTCAACAAACTCTTATTCCCTCACAAAAAGTAGAAAAGTTCATAATTCCTTCTGATTTTTACCTTGATAATAGTAAGGAAGAGCTTCGTGGTGGTGTTCAGATATTTTCTTGCTATGTTTTGATGAAGGCAGTGCTCGTGACATTGGACAAGAGAAATGCAAAGAAGGAATTTCATCAAGGGTGAATGATTATCAAGGGTGAATGATTTATTCTTCCTTTCCTCTATGTATATATTTACTAAAGCACGCTTATACGTATTTAATAGTTTTTCCTACTTTATATAATTTCTTTGTTATAAGTTCTTTGCAAAATGAAATCACTGACACAAGGCGATTACTCGCTTCCTCTAAGGATACAAAACCTTCAATAACAAACACAAGTATCAATTAGTTCAATAGCATAATTTTTTTTTTCTTCCTTCAAGGTCTTTCAATGCCAATGACGCATTGAACTTGCTTGTTGTGAAGTTACAGTCGCATGGCCTACTACAACTTTCTCTTCTTATTCATTCTCGTTATTTCTTTTCTCAAGTGAGTTTTCTAAAATCTTTTCTTCTCTTCCTAGTCTTTAATGCTTTCTAGTGTTGGAGTGCTCCTTGCTTCATCTAAGAGCTCTATAGATTCCTTTTCTAATTCACTTTCAAATGTTATTGTTTCACCTTGTTCTTTTTCTTCTTCATGCAAAGTTTCTGTGTTATGAGCAAGGTTTCTTGTGGGCTAATCTTCAATTCATTTGCACTATTTTCCATCTGGTTCTCTAAATTTTGTTGAAATGTTGTTTCACTTTCAATCTTAACATCCATGTTCGCCCTATATTTCTTAACAAGCTCTTCAATGCTTGTTGACACTTGGCTCTTTTTGGACATGTTTATGATGCAATTAAAACATTGATTCGAATCTATCAGCGTCTAGCTGGTCAACCCTTGAGGAGTTAGGGTACTCACTCAATCCTTGCTTATGCTCTACAATAGTCAAAAATATGTTTTCCTCTATAATAAACACAAGACCTAGATAAATAAGGACATATTCCACCAAAAATAACTTTGCAACAATCAAAACAAAAAGTATCAGAAAGTTTTGTATTTAGGAGCAACAAACGGATTGTTTCTCTCATATAAATTATTCAACGTGTTTTTTAGTTCTGCAAATTCTGCAATTAATGCTGCAATGATAGATGGGTCCATTTGGTGGATCTTTTTGAATAATCAAGACATAATTCAAAAATAATAGGTTCTTTTGTTTATGCACTAAGCTCAACCTACAAAACAAAAGCAAACAAAGATAAGAGTTTATGAGAAAGAGCCAATGTAGTTGCAATTTAATCACAATTTCTATAAAAAAAAATTTGAATGTGAAATAGTTCCTGATAACGATGTCAAAAACTTGATCGATCAATCGTAGAAATGATGAAAATGAGAATAAATATGGTCTAAGTGCAAGCATACACTGTCGATGAAGTAATAATTCTTGAAGTATTACAAGAGTTAATCCCACAAGACTATTTATGCGATTCATTTTTTTCTAAAAAAGAGTTATTTGATGCAATTCAAGGGGTAACCGGTAATAAGTGATTTTGATGTTGACTATTGATAAAAGCAGTAAATAAGAGTGTTGACCAAGGATGTAGTTATGTTTCAACCTACCGTGTGCCTTGGGCAATGCAGGAGTATCATACCAGGACAATGACTTAGTCATGGACAAAATACTTCTTTTATTTGGTCTTGTATCAATTTCTTCTAGAAGCTCTAAGTAGCTAATGCCTATATTTCTATGGTTAGTTGGATATTAGATTAATTCACATGAAATTTTCTATGATGTCCCTTATTTCTAAGACGACGTGATAGTCCTATTTTTAGGCTTTTAG
The DNA here is from genome assembly GCF_009727055.1 of Benincasa hispida. Lineage (NCBI taxonomy): Eukaryota > Viridiplantae > Streptophyta > Magnoliopsida > Cucurbitales > Cucurbitaceae > Benincasa > Benincasa hispida. The sequence continues at coordinate 74,632,892 of NC_052359.1, read as the reverse complement.
TCCCATATCCATTTGTGACCCCAATTTACATTCTAATAACCTTCTCAGCTTTAAGACTCCATTAGATTGCTAAATTAAGTGATCGATTTAACTTAAAAATATTTTTCTATAAATTCAATAAAGGAAATGCATAAGTCAAATAGGTATGAAACATAAGCATTGTTCAAGCCATAAAACCCTAAGGTATTCACATAACTAAATCCCTTAAAGAAATTAGCTCATGACTAATAGTAAAATGAATAGATTTCATTCGATCATAAATCATGATTACAAGATAAATGTTCAACAAATGAAAATAAATAAAGATAGAAAAAGCAAAGAGAAATTAGAAGAAATGTTGGAAATATAATAAAAGTGGCCTTGTGATGATCTCTCACTCGCCCAATCTTTCCCTAGGGTGATTCTCCTATTGCAAGAACGGAATCTCACTTCGCCACACATTTTCACGGAGTAGAAGTAACCTAGAGTGCTCAAGCCTCAGAGGGACTTTTGTTCCTGAAGTTTACTGACTGAAAGAATGAGATTTCGGACAAGGGATGACTGAATTTCGTTGAGGGAGGGTAGATGGAGTTCGATAGAGAGTTGATACTTGAAATGGGAGGCTTCTCCTCCTTTGTATAGGCCAAGGTGGTTGAGGAATGACCTAAAATCATGTTTTGAACATTTGCCCATCATTTTAGGCTTTGAATAGCAGTTTTAATCAAGAAAATAACAACCATAATGACTGAGCACGAATCTGAAAAATTAGGCTTTTTGATGCAGTAGCAGTGAATCTGGTGGTGTGAAATCAAAATATGCAAAATAGTCAAAAATCAATTAAAAGGATCTCATATAATTAGCCTAAATCACTAAAAACACACTTTAAACAATTTAAAGATATGTGATTACTCATTTTATCTAATTTGGGGCACCCCAAGGTCAAATATCACATAAAGTGTATTTTTACTATAAAAAAAAAGTACTAAAATAAATAGTAAAAACATGCAATTTTTTACATCAATCAAATATCTATCAGTTAGATATTGATAGACATCTATCAGTATCGATGAGACACTAGACATTGATAGATATTATCAGTGTTAATATGAAAACCCTAGAAATTACAAATTAGGAACCTTTGATGAACCCCTAATAACAAATTCTAAAACCCCCAACTCTATTGATGTCAATTCAAATGGAAGAATTTAGAATTGGATTACCTTTTGATTCAAGACCAAGAGATAAAGAAAACTAGTTCCTTACTCCATGTTCGAACACTCCACAAACAAGATAATCAGACTTACTAGAATGTTCTTAACATGCAACCCTAAATTCAAGAATTGCAAAAGAATGGCGATGAGACTCTGTCATCTACCAGAGAAATTTCATTCAAGGAAAACCCTAAAACTCAAACATAAAAAATTCCTCGTACAACCTAACGGCGATGCTTTATATAGCCTCCCAAAACTCTAATGTGTGCCACATCATAGATTTAATAAAATAACAAAATTACTCTTATTTAACATGTTTAGAAAGGATAAACATGGAAACAATAAAATTAAACTTAAATTAATAAAGAAAATATTAATAATAACTTTGAGTCCTAGGTAGTTCATATCATCCTTTCCTCCTTTAAAATGATTTGTCCTCGAATCTAAATTGTTACCTTGCAGAGCAAATTTATATTCATGAAATGTTAATTATCTAACTCTCTTTTGACCATTCTTCAATTTTTTACCATTGATGAGTTCATAAACAAGTTTGAAGCAATATTTTCTAAGTAATATCTTTGTTCTTACCTCACAAGTGGGCAATATCGCTCTTTCATTGGTGCTTTAAAGTCCTACAAAAATCAGAATAAGTAGTACTAGGTGATACTCTAAAATTAACTCCACTTTAGTGATAACAAACTCTCTTGTGTATAGAATCAAAGATGAGTAGTTTTGAGGAGATAATTTCATCCTCACGTACTCTCACAATTGGACTCACTCCTTCGATCTCTCCTTCATTTTTATTACTTTGCACACTATTGTCAAATTCTCCTTTCACATTCTTCTACAAGTGTCTCTGACTCTTCATTTTCTTTCTCTAATTTTGATTAAGAATTATTTATCTCTTTACTCTCAATGACTTTTCTTTCTTCCTCATCAGAAATCTCTTCATTTAAATCTTCTTTTCGTGCTCTTGGAAAATTTGCATAATCTTCTTCTTCTTTGGGTGATTGATCACGTTTTGGTTTGCTGTTCATTCCTTTGACATTTGGCACATCAAACTCCATTTTAATTGGATTGTTTCCATAACATATTTTCTTATAAAACTGCGTAGTTCCAGGAAATCTTCTCATATAGCCTCTCTAAGCTTTGCATCTCTACCTCGAATTTCAATAGGCCTTCTTCTTTGATGGAACATGGCTGCAAAATAAAAATAAGTGAAAGCAAAATGGATCTCACCAATCACTCCCTCACGTGTTTTACTTGATAGGTGATGTTTTATATTCTTAATGTAGACACTCTCTCACAAAAATGAATGCTGTCAAAAGGCAATGAGCCAAAATTTGCAATCAAGATCAAAAGAGAAAGCAAAAAATAAACCAAACAAGAATAATTTCAAAGTGTCAAACTTAAACAAAGAACAAGTAGAAGTCAACAAAAACAAAAATTAGAAATCAAGAACCTAATGTTCAAGATTCAACAAACTAAACAAGAAAACAACAAGAATCAAGACTTTTAGATTCAAGATTCAAAGAATTATGCAAGATGAACAAAGATGACAAACAACTAGGCAATTCAATGATAAAAAGGAAGCAAAGAATTATGAATAAAAAAACAGATACTAATTTTACTGAATCCCAATTTTATTATCAATAATTTTAGGAGTAAATCTTAAAAAGCAAATGTACCTTTGAAATAACTAATATTTCCTTGTGAATTTTAGCAGCTTACAACTTAGGAAAATTGAGTTGCTTGCTTCTTCCCCTTTTTTTAATTTCACTTTTGATTTTTTTTTTTTTTTCTCCATTTCAACTTCGCTTGTTCCTAAAACCCAATCGTCCAGTTTTCATCCAAATCTGTAGTCCTTTTTTTTTTTCTTTTACCATTCAATTTGGAATTCTAGCAATACTTCATCTTCTTCTCCAAATCAATTCTCTCGAGAAATTTCATCCCCTCATCAAAATTAATAAGTCCACAAAACTCTACTTAATTCTCACCTTCAGAATAGTAAGATAGCCATTGTGATAGTGTCTAAGTTTTGTTGTTCGTTGCAGTATTCGTGAGAAGTCTTTTCTTTGTTTGTGATCTTGCTGGTGAGGAATTCGTGAAGATTAGTTGTTCTTTAAAGGTAAGATTACTCCTATCATATTTCCTCTCTTTTAATTTCTACAAAGCATGATTAGGGTCGAATGTTTATTGTGGTCTATAATTCGCTATTTTAATGTTTTCCAAAACGAAATTTTAAGACACGAGACAATCAATCGCTTCTACAAGATGATCAGACTTACCTGAATGTTCTTAGCATGCAATCCTGAATTCAAGAATTGCAAAAGAATGGTGATGATGCTTTGTCATCTATCATAGAATTTTCATTCAAGGAAAACCCTAAAACTCAAACATCAAGAACTCTTCGTACAACCTGATGGCTTGGCTTTATATAGCCTTAAAAAACCCTAATGTGTGCCACATTATAAATTTAATAAAATAACAAAATTACCCATATCTAACATGTTTAAAAAGGATAAAATTAGAAACAATAAAACTAGACTTTAAGATTTAGGCATCTCATATCTAGTGTTAATGTGACTATATCAATATCTACAATGTCTATCAAAGGTAATGTTTTGCTATATTGGTATTTTCCTATATTTAAAAACGGATTAAAAAATGCTTACTGTATTATTTTAGAAAACAGTTATAAGAATTCAAGGTAAGAGAATGGAGCGCTGACTGTTTATGATCTGCTCAAACTTATACATACGCGTTGAGACTTGAGAACACCGATCACGTTTGAAATTTTTTATTTTTATTTTTTTAATTTAATAAGAGTCTTAATTAAATACGGGTCTTCCAAAAGAAAAAAAGAAAAAAAACGTTACTCCCAGTCTTCAACCAAGTTCCCACATAGTTTATTGTGATATATCTCATTCCAATTATTTCTGTTGCTAATAAGATCTCCAAAACCTCAGTTTCCTCTGTGGTGTCCATTCAACTTTGATGCTCTATCCACCATAATGGTAAGATTAACATTACCATATTTGATTTTCTTGCTTTTTCTAAGTAAGAGTTTACCCTTATATTCAATCCACATTTCAAATTTAAACCAAAATATTTTTGTTTTTAGTTTATAAAGGTCGAAAAAAGTAGTTTGTTAAAGCATGAAAAGTTTATAAATTTTAAATCGAAAAAAAAAAATAGACCTTATTGGATAACAATTTGGTTTTGAGTTCTTTGTTTATTTAAAATATCGGGAATGTTTTAAAAAACAAAGCTAGGTAATTTTGGAATGAAAAAAATGGTTCTTAAGAATTTGTGTTTTGTTTTTAAAATTCCGTTAAGAATACAGATGTATGAAAATTATGCAGAAATTGTAATAAACAAGCATAATATTTTCATAAACAAACACACAAAATATTTAAGGTCTTAATTGGGTAATTATTTAGTTTTTTTTTTATTTTTAATTTTTGAAAAATTAAGCCTATGAACACCCATTTGACGCCTTTTAAATTTTTTGTTTTGTTATCTATTTTTAACCATTATATTAAAATCCAAGTCAATTTTTTTAAAAAAAAAAAAAAAAAAAAAAATTCTTTTTGAAATATGGCTAATAATTCAACTATTGTACTTAATAAATATGTAAACCAATATAAGAAAAATAAGAAGAAATTAAAATGTTTAATTTTCAAAAACAAAAAAAAAACAAAATTATTACTAAACGGAGTCTAAGGACTCATTTGGCAATATAGTTGATCTTGTTTTTGAAATTTATACTTATTTACTCTCAATTTTTTTATTATGGTTTTCATATTTCTTGAATAAACACTTCACTCTCATAATTAAGTTCTAAAAAAAATTGTTTTTGGAAATTCTATATATTTTTTTAAAAAAATTTAAAACTTAACGATTTTTGAAAATATCAATCCAAAATGAATAAAGAATGAATGAATTTGCGCGTAGGACGGAGACGGGGTGGAGAGTATGGTGATATCGCAGGGACAACACGGCGGTGCCGGAGGCAGCCCTTGGGACGACGGAGTCTTCTCGTCAATAAAACGAGTAATAATCACATATGGAGGCTGCGTCAACTCTATTCAGACGGAATATTCCGACAATGGACGTTCAAGTTGGTCAGACAAGCATGGAGTTGGAGGTCCTTTTACATATGAGGTAGGTAGAACAGAAACCATCAGCTTTTTTATTCACGTTTTCAATTTTCCAAGGAAAAAAAACATATTTTTGGTTTCTTTATTTATTATCATTTATGTTTTACATTTGTTAATCTAAAAACACATAACTTAAACTTTGTCATTTGTTATAATTATATTCTTAAATTTTTAATTTGATTAATTAACTCTATTTAATTTATTGTTTCTTAAGATCAGTCCCTTGTAGGTTTGATTAAATTTTTCATTTAGCATTGTTTGTGAGTTGTATACATATTTAACTTGTTTTTTTTTCTTTTAAGTAACATCTGATTTTTAAATTTATAAAGAAAATTGATAAAAGTATTTCAACTAGAATGTAAACAAGAATTTCAAAATTTCTAATTAATTAACCATTAAAAAACATTTAGAAATTAAGATTAAAGTTTTACATTTACATTTATGCGTGAGTTACTACTTATAAATATATTTTTTTGTGAATGGAATTCAAAGTTTAGAAAGAAAATTGACATCTAGTAAAAGTAAAGTTGAAAATTTCAAATTAAATAATAATTAAACAACATTTAAAATTAAAGACGAAGTAAAGGTCAATTTTGATGCATATTAAAGAATTAAAATATTGACCTACAGTAAATTGAGGGGTTCACAATCACTATTGAAAAGCAATTCAAAATCAAGGATTAGAATACTAATATTGATAACAATATTATATGGAAAAAAGTCCCAGTCTCTCTTTTCTCTCCCATTTTTCCAACTCTCTGTATTATATATATATATATATATTTCTTATCTCGAAAATATGTTAAAATTTCCATAATGAAATCGCATAATGGAGGAGGGAGAAGAAGGAATGGGGACATCCCTTCCTCCCGTTAATAGAGAGAAAAGAGAGGAAGGCGAGGGAGGGAAGAAGATAAAAAGATTAAAATTATATCATTTTCCGTGTCATTTAATTCTAGCATGTCAACCATCTAGTCATTTTTCTGTTTGTGTTTAACAACATCGTTAGTAGATCTTTTTAAATTTATTATACAAAACTTGGAGACCAAAAAAAATCTTTCAAAAACTCATAGACCAAAATGATCTATGACTAAAAATTTGAAGATTGAAAAGGCAATTTTTCCTAAATTTTAAGTAGTAATTTAAAAAGTGAAGAGATAAATAAATAAGTATGCATTCGTATCTTATGCTTCTCTTTCTTTTACACAATCTTTTTATAAAAACAAATCACTTATTCTAAATAATATTTATCACGGTAATTTCTCATTGGACAATTGTTGTAAATTAGGGTTGCTAAAAATTTTCACGAAATTAGGTCCCATGGGGTCAAACTGGGGATCCTAACCATGTCCCCAATTAGGGATGAGGTAGAGACGGGGAGGGTATCCCCGTCCCGTCCCTATCCCTAATTAATTTTTTTTATTTTTTAATATATATAATAGTTACAAAAAAAATGGGGATGAGTCTCCTTGGGGACCCTTTTTCCAATGGGGAATCCTCGTCCTCATCCCCGCTTCTGTCAGGGGAAAAATATCCCATGAAGATGGGGAGTGGGTCTCCTACCCCGTCCCAATCCCGTTGCTTTTCCCCCGGGTAAAATGCCTAATATTTACAACGCTTTGATAGTGAAAGGTCGAGATACTACCGCCCGTGCCGGGGAGAAGTGGTTGCTTCACTTCCTTAAGTAGAGTGCCAAGAGCTTGTAGCGCTGTCTTTTAACCGTTTGTTCTTCTTTGTCAACGCTACGTTGGACCTAAAGGAAAAGGCGCTACTTAGCCATACATTAGTAGAAGTAAGCGGTTGAGTTAGCCTAGCCTGATCTGAAACTTAGCACTTGTTTTCTTATTGATTCCAAGGGCGACGGTGTTCTTGAATGAAGTCGTGAGAGATATTTTGTTCCATCACAAAGAATTATTTGATTTTTACATTTCAACTAATTTACATGATACATTAGAACAAACACATATTGGGATAAGACATGCCTTTACTTTAGCTCTTAGAAAGAGAGAGCCTGAAGACTTTTAAGGATTGCAAACTCTCAAACCCTAGCCAGAACACTACTTCCAAAAACCTTGTGAATCTTGTCAAAACTCTATTGTAAAGGTAGCTCATAACACCTAAATTCCTAAATTTTTGTATGATTAAAATTTAGGTGGTGCTTGATGAACCGAATGAATACTTGATCTCAATTCATGGATACGTGGGAAATTGGGAAAAGAAATCCGTGATTAGATCGCTGACGCTGGAGAGCAACACGAGGATTCATGGACCATTTGGCAAAGAAGAGGGAGTCAGGTTTTGGTTCCCTAATGCAGGGACTACGATTGTTGGTTTCCACGGCAAATCTCATGGGTTGCTTCATTCCATTGGGATCAAGGTGGTTCCCATTCTTAGAAACATATCAAAACCACAGGTTTCAAGTCATAAATGTTTGCTTAATTAGAAACAAATCTTATCCCATCATAACACACCTATAGTGTTTCACCTGTAAAATTGGTTGAGTTGAATTAGTAATAATTATCTATGTTTGAGATACAACTTATGTTGAACTGATAATAATTGTCCGTATTTGAGGTACAAGTTGCAATTTTCATATAATCTAAGTTGGTTTTGAATTATCAAGACCATATTTCGAAGTAAGTTTGAACATGATAAAAATGATTTTGACTTTCTCAAAATCACTCTCAAAATATATTTTAAATTGTTTTGAAATTAGGATCTTCCATTGTAGGGTGAATGTAGTTCATTCGAAGTATACTTATTTTAAATGTATTTTCAATAATAATATTAGTGTATCAGTAGAAATTTTGTCTCGATCAAGATATATATATATATATATTTTTAAGGACAAAGTTAAAGATATTTTTTATTTCTTGTAACAAATTTTTTTTTTTATCTCTTTGTAAATCATTTAGACCATCTTCAACTTGTCTATAAAGAGTAGTACGATGACTTGGAATATCACATTTAAGATTTTTCTTCTTCGTCACATGTCGATAAACTTCACTAAAATTTATGGTGCATCTTTTCCACTTCCTTGTCTCATTAGAAATTTTCAACCATTGAGATAATTTAAATCACATATATTGGAGATTTCGTTTTGATTGATTTTATATTTTTTAAAATCTTGGTTTCTGCTTAACATCGGGTTTAGACATCAGCATATTTCCTGTAGAATATTTTTTCTAATCTGGAAAATTTTGACTTATTGGTTTTGTTTGATATTTTCCTTTATTGCAAAGCGACTTATTTTCTTCTATTTAGGAGATGTTTCCTTTTCTGTATTTGTCTATTAAAAAGGGTGTCTTGGTATGCTTTTAAAGATAGAGAGAGTGTCTTTATGCTGGTTTGATTTTTTAGAGTAAGACATCTACTGCACTCGGCCAAACTATTCTACATCGTGTTCTTGCTTGTTTGTTTGTCATTTCGGTATGCAAGTTCTTCATCCATTGATTGCAATATTTGAAGATTATCACGGCTTAGGAGGAGCCTAAACCCCAGCAGACATAGAAGAGATTCTTAGTCTTAGGGGGAGCCTAAGAATCAGTTTTGGAGAATGGAGTTCTCCATCTCAAGGGGATCCTAAGATTCATCAGTGAATGGAGTTCACTAATTTGAGAGGATGATATGGTAGTGAGAGGAGTCTCACCACTAATATCAAGCTTAGGGAGGGCCTAAGTATATTTGAGAAGGAGTCTCACATCTAGGGGGAGCTTAGGTGATGTAGGAGTTGAGCTCTATGTGAGCCACTGTAGTAATTGGTGTATAGATAAATACTACATTGTAAATTGTTTAACTCATTATTATTAGTGGAATTATCTTTTCGAGGCACACAGGCCCCCAGATATAGGTGGTTTATCACCGAACTAGGTTACCAACTCTCGTGTTCATTTATAGTTGTTAGATATTGTTACAATACTTGTTAGTGTTTTCTGTTTAATATTCGAATTTCGAGTGTTGAGTCATCTTAACGTTTTTTCAACATACACTTTGCATAATTGCCCAAGTCAGCGCTCATATGTAATTCAGTAAAACTTCAAACATCATATTGTCCCTTATATCTTTCTTTGAAAGAAGTCACCTCTCTTGACAAGAGATGCAATATCAACATCTCATCCAAAGCATGCACCTTTGACAAACTTAGCTCTATTAGGACAAAGTCCTTTTTTGTGTGCTCAATTTATATATATTCCCGACTTATTTTCTTCTAATAGAAGTTTACTAGTAACCTTGGCAAAGTTTAAAGTTTCATTCATGTACAAACAAAATTCGCTTATAAGAAAGGTGGTAACACAAAATGAGTCTAGCTAACCACCTTATCTTTTTTTTTTTTAATATTTTTAAAACCAACTATTTTGAAAACCACGTTGACAAAACTAGATAAGGTATAAAAATGACATACCTTAAAGTCGTTCCTTATCATAATGTGATCGATGAGTATCGATATACCAAAAGATTTAAAACCGTTTCCTAAATTATTATTTATTCCTAAAAAGATTAAATTAAAAAAATGCAAATAAAAAGAGACTAGTAGTCATCCCACCATATATCAAAGTGTCTCATCACTATGATAAGGGAGTGTTCATTTTTTTTAACTGAAAAAAGAAATAGTTGTTCTTAGGTTTGAATAGAAAAAAGATCACTTCCTTTACTGCTTCTCATTTTTTTTAGCTAAAAAACATATGTTATTAAGTTCGAATGGAAAAAATGTCACTTACTTTATTGCTGTTTTTTAAACTAAAAAAAGAAATAGTCGTTATTAAATATGAATAGAAAAAATGCCAGTTGCTTTATTATTTATTATTTTTTAACTAAAAAAAGAGATAATCGTTCATAAGTTTGAATGGAAAAAGGCCACTTGCTTTATTGCTTATCATTTTTTAAGAAAAGAAATAGTCGTTATTAAGTTTTAATAGAAAAAAGGCCACTTGCTTTATTGTTTATCATTTTTTTAACTGAAAAAAGATAGTTGTTCTTAAGTTTGAATGGAAAAAAAATGCCACTTGCTTTATTTGCTTATCATTTTTTTAAAAACAAATAGTCGTTATTAAGTTTGAATATAAATAATCTACTTACTTTATTTTTTTTTATCATTTTTTAACTAAAAAAAGATAATAATTAGATTGCATCTAACTCAACGCTTCTCGTTTTCTATTATACTAAAAATAAAATTAAATATTATCTTTTAAAATAGTGACATGATCCAGTTGTTTGAGCTACATATGAGATGGGTGGAAGTTCTTTATAACAAGAAGCAATTGCTCAAAAGTTTAAATGGATAAAGGGCCACTTGGGTAATGATAAGGGTGCAACTATAAGATGTAAGCCTCTTTTGTAACCTATTAAAAAAATATAAATAATAATTCATTTTTTTAATTGAATTATTGGATGACTTGTACAAAGTAGGTGCATATCCATCTGATTTTAGAATTATTCAATAAAATATAGAAAATCAAAAGTATAGATGAATGCAGATTAAATTAATTTTTTGTAAACTATACTTTTGATTTATGAAATTTGAGATTGAAAAATATTTAGGTGTATCTTTGATAATATCTATCTTTATGCATCCCACTAAATTGTGTAATTATAATTTTTCACATGGAAAATTCTTTTTATTTCTTTTATTAAATATTTTAATTCATTTTTTATGTGTGTGATGATAATCGAATACATAAGATACACCCAAGTATTGCTCTTTAGATTTTTATCAAAACAATCCTTGAATTTCAAAATTGAATAGTTAATGCTCTTTTTTTTTTTTTTAACTATTAGACTATTTGTTTTAAAATTTTGAAAATATATCTATTTCTTCTCAATTTTTTATAATATTTTACATTTGTCTTTAGTAAAAGAGTTGAATTCTTATCGAAATTTTAGAAACAAAAAACAAGTTTTTAAGAACTATTTTCTTCATTTTCAAAACTTGATTTGGTTTTTAAAAACATTATTAGTAAAAAGTAGATAACAAAATAACAAATTTAGATACGTAAATGGTGTTTATATGTTTACTTTTTTAAAAAAAAAAAACTAAAAACCAAGACCTTCATTTGGTAACCATATGGTTTTCGATTTTTTAAAATTAAATTTATAAACATCCACAGTCGGATTGTCTTCTTCAATCTCTGACCCATTTATCACGCCAAGTTCGAACACTTAGGATTTTGTTCAACCAATATCATGTGAAACTTATGATTTGAGTTAATTAAACTCCTAAATTTTCACAAATCAATCAATTTAAACATTTTATTACGACTACATTTGAAAATCATCAATGTATTGATTCTCAAACGTATGTAAATTTCTTTAAATATCAGTTTAGAATAGTTAGAGTATATGCATGGATGACTCTCCAAGGAAATTTTGACTGAAGGTCATCTAAATTGATCAATTTGTGAATGTTTGGGGGTTTAATTAATATAATTATAAGTTTCAGAAAAGATTTTTTTTCAAATGAAATGTACAATTACAAAAGTTTATGGTTTAAATTGTCCAAATTTAATTAATATAACTATAAGTTTCAGAAGAGATTTTTCAACATGCATCTTGCATAATTGCCCAAGTCAACGCTCATATGCAATTCAGTAAAACTTCAAACATCATATTGTCCCTTATGTCTTTCTTTGAAAGAAATCACTTCTCTTGGTGAGAGATGCAACGTTAGCATCTCATCCAAAGCATGCATCTTTGACAAACTTAGCTCTATTAGGACAATATCCTTTTTCGTGTACTCAATTTATCTATATTCCCAACTTATTTTCTTCTAATAGAAGTTTATTAATAAACTTAGCCAATCTAAAGTTTCATTCATGTACACACAAAATGAGCCTAGCTAACCACCATATCTTTTTTTATAATTTATTTTTTAATATTTTTAAAACCATCTATTTTGAAAACAACGTCGACAAAATTAGATAAGGTATAAAAATGATGATGATATACCTTAAAAGTCGTCCCTTATCATAATGTGACTGATGAGTATTGATATAACAAAAGATTTAAAACCGTTTCCTAAATTATTAATTATTTCTAAAAAAAATGCAAATAAAAAGAGACTAGTAGTCATCCCACCATATATCAAAGTTGTCTCATCATTATGATAAGGGAGTGCTCATTTTTTTTAACTGAAAAAAGAAATAGTTGCTCTTAGGTTTGAATGGAAAAAGGACACTTACTTTATTGTTGGTCATTTTTTTAGCTAAAAAACAGTTGTTATTAAGTTCGTATGGAAAAAAGGTCACTTACTTTATTACTTATTGTTTTTTAAACTATAAAAAAAAAAAAAAAAACAGTCATTATTAAGTTTGAATAGAAAAAATGCTAGTTGCTTTATTGTTTATAATTTTTTAACTAAAGAAAGAGATAGTAGTTCTGAAGTTTGAATGGAAAAAAAGACCACTTGCTTTATTGCTTATCATTTTTTAAGAAATGGTCAAAGTTTGAATAGAAAAAAAATCACTTATTGTTTATCATTTTTTAACTAAAAAAGAGATGGTCGTTCTTAAGTTCGAATAGAAAAAATGCTACTTGCTTTATTGTTTATCATTTTTTTAAAAAACAGATCATCGTTATTAAGTTTGAATAGAAAAAATCTACTTACTTTATTACTTATCATTTTTTAACTAAAAAAAAAAGATAATAATTAGGTTTCATCTAATTCATGCTCTCGTTTTCTATTATACTAAAAATAAAATTAAAAATTATGTTTTAAAATGGTGACATGACCCATTATTGGGTGTTGTTTGAGCTACATATGAGATGGGTGGAAGATCTTTATTGCTTATCATTTTTTTAACAAAGAAAGAAGTGGTCGCTCAAAGGTTTAAATGGATAGGGCCACTTGGGTAATGGTAAGGGTGCAACTATATGATGTAAGCCTCTTTTGTAACCTATTAAAAAATATAATAATAATTCATTTTTTTAATTGAATTATTGGATGGTTTGTACAATGGTAGGTGCATATCCATCTGATTTTAAAATTATTCAATAAAATATAGAAAGTCAAAAGTATAGATGAATGCAGATCAAATTAATTTTTGGTTTATGAGATTTGAGATTAAAAAATATTTAGGTTTATCCTTGATAACACCTATCTTTATGCATCCTACTAAATTGTACAATTATAATTTTTCATATGGAAAATTCTTCTTCTTTTATTAAATATTTTAGTTCATTTTTTATGTGTGTGATGATATTCGAATGCATAAGATACATCTAAATATTGCTCTTTGAGATTTTTATCAAAACAATCTTTGAATTTCAAAATTGAATAGGTAAGGCTCATTTTTTTAACCATTAGACTATTTATTTTAAATTTTTTAAAATTATATCTATTTCTTTTCAATTTCTTATAATGTTTTACGATTCTGTTTAGTAAAAGAGTTGAATTCTTATTGAAATTTTAAAAACAAAAAACAAGTTTTTAAAAACTATTTTATTCATTTTCAAAACTTGACTTGGTTTTTAAAAACATTATTAGTAAAAAGTAGATAACAAAATAACAGATTTAGATGTGTAAATGGTGTTTATATGTTTAATTTAAAAAAAAAATAAAAATTAAGACCCCGTTTGGTAACCATTTGGCTTTTTGTTTTTGGAAATTAACATTATAAGCATCCACAATCGAATTGTCTTCTTCAATCTCTAACCCATTTGTCACGCCAAGTTCGAACACTTAGGATTTTCTTCAACCAATATCATGTGAAACTTATGATTTGAGTCAATTAAACTCCTAAATTTTCACAAGTTAATCAATTTAAACATTTCATTACGACTACATTTGAAAATCATCAATGCATTGATTCTCAAACGTATATAGATTTCTTTAAATATCAGTTTTACAAAATAGAATAGTTAGAGTAAATGCATTGATGATTCTCCAAGAAAAATTTGACTGAGAGTCGTCTCTATTGATCAATTTGTGAATATTTGAGGGTTTAATTAATATAACTATGTTTTTTTTTTTCAAATGAAATGTACAATTACAAAAATTCATGGCTTAAATTTGTTGGAATGTCTTGAATTTGTTTGTTGATACTTTAAACAACTAAGTACGAGGTCTCACTGACCGAGGTCCATGGGCAATGCCCCCGATAAACCTATTCAAAATTCGTATTTAGCATATTTATTTATTTGTAATTATTTAAGATTATGACCCTAGGATTTAGAGTAGTATGCTATATTAACTCTCTAACGTTAGAGGTGCCGTTTGTGTATTCAAAAAACACTCTTTGTAATAATATTGTTCTTCTTCTGCCTCATGGACGTAGATAACACACTGTTAGTGACCCATATATATGTGTTGATTCTTTTAAGTTCTTTTATATTCTTTAATTGTTGATTTTGTAACAAAATTGATAAACCTAGTTTAGAAGTATAAATTGATTTTTAGGATTGACATTCAACCCACGCCGTATGTTGAAGAGGTTTAGAATATGAGCACGGATTCTTGCACCTAATCTAATGCTTCCTTCTCCTCTACTCACAAAGAATTAAAAAAAGAAAAAAGAAAAATCAAGTATCATGTGGCGCATTTCTATTGGGTGTTAGTCATACAAAAATAACTACAACCAAGTTTTTTTTTTTTTTTTTCTGCAATTGCTTTTGAAAGCGTCTAGTGATAGGGAATGGAAGTTGAGGAAGTAAAAGGCCACGAACACTCGTTGACATTCTACCAACGGGGAATACCCGATCGCGATGGGAACGGAGAAGATGTTCGTTGCTCTCAATGCAATCAGCCATGGCGTCCGCCAGCATTCGGCTGCTCCACCTGCAACTTCCACATCCATCAATCATGTATCAACCTTCCTAACCAAATCTCCACTCCCTTTCATCCCCAAAACCATCAGCCTCTTCATCTCACCAACCATTACCGCTCTTGCAAATGCTGCCGTCAGATGCCTTCCGGCAAAGTTTACAGCTGCCTCACATGTGGTTTCCATATCGACTTACAATGCCTCATAGCCAAAACCAAAGCCAGCGGCTTGTGTGAAATGCCCAATGGAAAGTTTCGACATTTCGCCCATCCCCATCCATTAACGACCCTTAATCAAGATCAACAACGTCTTATACTCCAACGACGCAAATACACTAAAATTATTGTTTGTGTTGTATGCCAACTTCCTATAACATCAGGTTCTGATAATTCTACTACTGACAGTGACATTCTCTTTTGTTCGCATTGTGATTTACACTTCCATCATCATTGTGCTAATCTTCCTCGTGAGATCGAGGATCCTAAGTATCACCAGCATTCTTTGTTTCTTTTCCCCAGATCGTTCGTAAATAAAACTTTTTGCTCTAGTTGTAGTAATGAGCGTGCAGAGTTCTTCTACACTTGTCCATCCTGTGATTTCAATCTTCATGTAGCGTGCTTGCGCTCATTCAAACACCAACATGAATTCATCAATCTAAGGAAAATTCTTCCTTTTCAGTGTCAAGCATGTGGGAAATTAGAGAAAGGGTTTCCTTGGTTTTGTAGCATCTGCCATGTTTTCATTCATAAGAAATGTGCAGAGTCAGCATCAAGTCTCAAAACATCTGAACATCGCCATTCCTTAACTCTCACATTCTCTTTAAATCCAGAGTATGTAACCAATTATAGGTGCAAAATATGCGGTAAAAATATCAAAAAATCATGTGCAGCCTACGTTTGTTACCAATGCGAGAGCAAGTATATTACGCATTTGGATTGTGCTAAAAATCGAAAAATTGACAACAACCTGCCTAGGGAAGCTGTTGATGAGCCTATCAACATAGAGAAAAAAATTAATCAAGAAAATGGGATGATTTTACATTTTAGCCATAGTGATAAGTTGATCCTCTGTTCTGGCGAGGGTAGGCTTTGTGATGGGTGCATGAGATGCATATCAACTCCATCGATATCTTACGGTTGTTTAATGTGCAGCTTCTTTCTGCACGAGGAATGCGCAAAATTGCCGAGAAACAGGAATTGTTTGTTCCATCCACATTTGTTGAGAATCATCTATATCCCAGATTTTGTATGGTCCTGCTCTGTTTGTTTTAAAAACTTTCATGGCTTTGCTTATCAATGTACTGAAGGATGCCACTTCATTGTTGACATTGGATGCGTTGGAATTACAATCCCATTTACACATCCAAGTCACAATCATCCTCTGTTTATTGATCGCACAAACAAAAAACAAACTTGTGGAGCTTGTGGGGAGAGCGTGGAGAATAAAGAAGCATTTCGTTGTGTTGAATGCAACTTCTATTTGGACGCAACATGTGCCACTTTGCCTCTAAAAGTAAGATTCAGATTTGATATGCATCCTTTGAACTTGACATTTAAGAATGAAGATGAAGGTAATGAATATTACTGTGATATTTGCGAAGAAGAAAGAAAGGCCGAGCAGTGGTTTTACTCTTGCAAGTCCTGTTTTTTCGCCGCACATTTGAATTGTGTTCTTGGGGATTATCCTTGTATGAAGTCAGCTAAGTTTAATGGCCATCAGCATCCACTCAATTTGGTCAAAAAAGGCAAGATTGGGTATTCTACTTGTGGTGCGTGTGGCAATTCTTGTGATGTAAATATGGCGTTTGAATGTGGGATTTGCAAGTTTAATGTACATGCCTTTGGGCCTTGTTATCACCTACAACTTACACGTGGCGAAATAACTATGGTCACCATGTCTTCCCTTCGCTCTCGTTCATTTATTCTTTGCTCGGACACCTAATGCAGAGTTGAGCTAATCTCATTGCTGCACCATCCGCTATACTGATGTTTGTGCATCCTACCAAACTGTCCGATCATAATTTGTTAGATGGCAAATTCTTTTTACATCTTTCTTTTGATATTATTATTTTTTGTGTGTGATGAGAGTAGATTGTATATAGATAGGTGTATCTTGTTCATGCACTAATATATATGGTAATCTTTCATATGATGTGTGTACGTCACTACAAGAAAATTAACCATTTTCAAAGGTTCCCTTAAGAAACAAAAACTTTAATAGACCTTCAATACATATTTTCTCAAATATTATCTCAACCTTTTGAAAGTGTCGAAATAGATCTATCGAAAAAAATTTTCCAAATGTTTACTAACCTTCGATGACTATTATTTTTCAAATTAAGATTCGTTAACCTTCGAAAATTATTGCTTTTCAAAGGTCAAATATATCTTCGGTAATTATCAAATTATTTATCGATAATTGTTTATTGTTAAATAGTCTTTTTTGAAGGTTTCATTCTTTTTAAAGGCTTATAAGGTTATTTTCAAAAATTGTGAAGCTTTTAGAATTTTTTTTTTTTTTTAATCAAGAATTGTAAATCCTTTGAAAAAAGATCATCGAAATTAAAATTAAATCCAAAACTTGCAGTAAACCAAATGAATAAGCAAAATAATTACAAAATTTTCTATAAATCTTGAAGCATTTTGTAACTCATCTTCCTCATTTGTAAGACGCAATAGACTAAACTGCATCTCATGAATAAAAACTGAATTAAATATGTCAAGTGGCTCAAGTTATTTTTTCATCAAACTAGTTTAACTTTTTCTCGTGTCCAGAAAAATGTATGCAAGATTTTATAATCAAGAGTCAAAAGCAGACATCGATAAAACAACCAACATCCAATCTCCCTCATTATCTACATATGTGAGCACAAACTCAGAGGATCCATCTAAGATAGCTATGCCCAACCTTGCTCAGCACAACAAGATCAATGAAAAATATCCTATAAATCTTGCAAACATAAAGTTTCAAACAAATATATCCAACATAAATGTAACTATGTAAGTTAAAATGTGACAATTTACTAAAAAAGAATAAATTTTCAGCATATGAAAGAAGTTTATTTTATACAAATTAAAAAAAGAGGAACTACACTTGTGACCCACAGTGCTACTAGGATAAGACACCCAACTTTATCCATATACTATAAACCTTGTAGGTTATTACTTGAACATGATCCACCAGTATGTCTATATATATTGTTCAAGTCTCATTAAGTAATCTTGGATTTTTCCCTTAATGGATAACTAATGATTGCATATTTAAAATAATCAACTATTATATCAAATAACTAATTTAATTACGAGCCTTTAGGACATAAATCCCAACAGCCACATCATTCTACCGTTAGACAACTAACAGTGAAAGTAAACTAGGGACCATTTAGAACTATTTGAGAACTAAAATGTTTCTTTTGAAACATAAGGGACCAAATAGACATTAAGGTCGTGTTTAAACCAAGGGGAAAGTAAGTGGGCCCCGATAAATTATATCTATCGTTGTTTACCCTATGTTTCGTACTTGTATTGACACGTGAGGCCCATTGCCCAATCCATAATAAAAAAAAATGAAAATTGCACGAGTGGAAGGTGATCGATAAGTTTGCATTTTCAAGTTACGTTATCGTTACCGTTAGTGTACTATTATAGAATGATAAGTATGAATATGTCACATTTATTATTACCATGTGATAGATTCATTATTTTAAGTAAATATGATCAAAAGAAATTCAATTACGTTTGCGATTCTGACCCATGACGATTGATCTATCAATAAAATCAATACGATTACACGAATTTTCGCTACAATTTAGTGTTGGAAATGACTCTTAGGTTTAGGCCCATAGCAAAAGTAAAAAGAATCAAACATTAGAGAATTAAGCATTGCCTTAAAGGTATAAATACCAAGGCATGCTAGAGTTAACTCCAAAGTGTGGTGGTGGTGGAAGTATAACTCGTTCACCAAGTGTGCGCACCGTCGCTGCCGTCCATCTGGTCAGACAGACGGGTTGGGGTTCAAGCTTGCGTGAAAAGAAAAAAAAAATAACTTTTTATTACTTATCCGTTGAATTTTTTTCAACCCAAGAATTAAAATTTCTTCCCGTTTTTTACTGTTTTTCCCGTTTATGATTCATGTGCTTTCTGCCTGTTTTATTCTTAACAGGGTACCTCACAAAAAACTGGATAAGACACCTTACGAACTTTGGAGAGGTTATGCATCTAATCTCAATTACCTGAGGGTGTGGGGATGTTTAGCTAACGTAGAATATCTTACATTTAAAAAACCTATGGTGTGATCTAAAACTTTTGATTTTGTGTTTTTTGGTCATGCTCAAAATAGTGATGCACATAGATTTATGTGCTTGAATGATATATCCATTTGTGAATATATGGATGTTTGAATTCTTTGAACATATATTTCCAATGAAAAAGGCAACATATGAATTAGGTTGAAGTTGCTAAATTATTAAGTTGATATTCAAAACGAAGAAAAACATATAGTGGCTGTGGCATTTTCAGAACTTTTTAACCTTTTACTTTAATTGTTTCAGGTATGAAGGAGTCTAAAAGGGATTTGGCGTGAAAAGAAAAGTTTTCAAAAATTAAAAGGGTAATGCGCCCACATCGATGCGGCTATATCGATCTAAATTTTCAAATTCAAATATCGTCATCAGAATCTTGGAAGGATATTAAAACCCTGTTGGCCACGCAACAAAAAAGCCACGTTCAAAGAAATGATGATTTTTGGGTTTTATGTCCTAAAACTCGTGGTTTGTATACAATAAACTTATTTTGAAATTCAATAAAGTTATTATTAAAGTTTGATTCAATAAAGTTGTTATTGAATTTATGAATTGCTTATTTCGTTTTAGAAATAAATCCAATAAACTAAGATTCATAGTTATTATATGAATACTTGAACTTTATGTGAAGACATAAAGATGGAACAAGTTTGAGTAAATAGCTAAAATGATTTATAGTATATGAATAAGATACCTTATTCTGGTAATATTATCGGATGCAACCTACTCTGTAGTTGTTACAATCTATTGTAAGGTGCTACAAATGAAGTGATCCTGATTTGTTCATGTATTGACATAAGGAGTGGGGGTATCTTGTGTAATGAGTTTGCATAAAACCGGACTAAGAAATAAGTCACTCTTACTTTATAACGCTATTTACTATTTAAGACTGACTATTTCATAGTGATGACCTAGGTAACTTAACCTTAATTCTAAGCTAACTATGAACTCCTGTTTATTCGGGATTATCCTTTAATCTGCATAAGTGAGAGTAGTCCAACAACACTGCTCAATAAGCCTCCCATTTTGGGATAAGATCAGATAGATAGCTAAGGACATAGGGTGCAAGATGGAACCCACTCCTACCCACTTTCAATGATAGTAAAGCGGTTGTTCCCTTAAGTACTGATTATGGGTCTTAAACAAGGGGCCACCTTCTCATTGGCCCAAGACGAATTCTGTTTATTGATTGGATCATAAACAAATTTTTCATCAAAGGATCAGTGGAACTTAAGGAACAAGAGGTAACTTCGGGGTAAAACAGCATTTGACCCAACCGTTATTACGAACAACCTATGAAGGGTCGACTTATTGATTATGGTTAAATAAAGTGGACACAAATATATCTACAGTGAGGAGAGTGCAACTATCAAACTATAGTGGTGTGACTCGATAGTTAACAAATAATCTCAAATCATTGGAGCTCATGATCTGTAGATCCATAAGGTCCCTCTACTAGCTCATAAAACATGACCACCTTGAATTAGTAAATTGAGTGAATTTGGAATGATATCAATTTGAAGTGTTCAAATTGAATTTAGGGCTTGAATTTGAATAGTTCAAATTCAAATTAGGGTTTGTATAATTATATTCGATATAATTAATTAACGTTTAATTTATCAAAATTAAACGTTGGACAGTTTATAATATTTAAATATTGATTTAAATATTTACATGAATAAGATTCATGTTTAAAATTAGGTGTGTGATTAATTTAATATTTGATATTAAATTATTAATTAATTAATTAAATATGTATAATTAATTAATATCAAATTAATTTTCAATCTAATTTAATTTGAGAAATTGGATTTTGAAAATTTGAAATTAATTAAATTAAATTTTAGTTAATTTTGGAATTAATTAAAAATAGAAATTAAAATTGGAAATTAAGTTGTTAATGGAAACGTCCAAACTTCTCTTAGTAGGAGGTGGATTCTTCCAATTCACACACATTGCCCATTAATTCCATGTATTTGAAGAGGCATCAACTAATCTCTTGAGTGCCTGCATGAAGGGAAATGATAAAACTCTTCAATTTTGAGATTGAAAGATAGAGGAGACTGTTGAAAACTAGTTTGTGCAGAAACTATTTTTCCCTCTCTTCAAATCTACACCAAAACCTTCACAAATTCCACCCAATTGTGAGTTTCACCACTCAACTTCAAGGCTGAGAATAGTAGAGAAGATCTCTTGGTGGTCCACGACTTCAGTTGGAGAAGATTGCAGCTCAAATTCGTGTTTGAAGAAGATCTTCAAAGGTATGTGTTAAAACCCTCTTAATACCCTATGAACATACTTTTTTTTAATATCAAAATTGAGGAATTAGAATTGCTAGTATTGGTCTATATCCGTGGACATAAATATATCTGTAGTGAGAAGAGTGCAGTTGTGGGTCTTTAGTGGAGTGTACCCACAGTTAACGAATACTGATTAATTTGGTTAATGAGTTTAGCCAATTAATCTCATATCGTTGGAGCTTCTGAACTAAAGTCCATCAGTTCCCTTCGTTAGCTTACTAGAAGATACTTAAGAGGGATCATTTAAATTGTTCAAATTAATTTGAGAAAACTATATATTAATGTGATTAATATATAATTATAGATATGATATATAATTAAATTGAAAAGTGATATTTGAATAAGATTCAAATTAATTAATTCAAGTGAATTAGACTCACAGAGAATTAATGAATAAAAAGGTTTTGCACATATATATGGGATGTATATGATAAATTGGGTTTAATGTATAGATATTTAATTAATTATTGTGCAAATTAAAATTAAATAAGTGTTATTCAATCAGGTTAATTAATTAAATAAGTGTTATTTAATTAAATTGGCTAATTAAGTAAATAAGTGTTTTTTAATTAATTATAGAAAAGGAAAATATTAGGAAAATGACTTGGCCCTTTCTCTTTCTCTGTATAAAAATCTCCCTATGGCCCTTTGGGAAGGCAAGGTACACACAACACAACACACAATACCATAGTGTTATTGTGCAGAGTTTTTTCCCTAAGCCATAAAGAAAATTCTCTCTATTTTCCAAAATCCTTTTTTCCTCTCCCTCTCCCAATAGTTAGATACCACATATCCCTCAATTGGAATCCTAAAGACTAACGAGGTTACTCTCATGGTAATGTTCGAGATTGTTCGAGAGATTGTTCGTGATCAAGATCATTGGAGATCCTTTCGTTGGAACTAGGAGAGGATTGTTCATGGCACTTGGGAATCTACAAAGGTAAGAATCGTTCTAATCTTTTTTCTAAAGCGTGATAATTTACATGTTTGTATTTATGTTTTGTATAATGATTTTGTTTTATATAAAATCTATTTGTGGTATGCAAGGCGTTCTAATAATACGCTTCCGCTGTGGGATTCGATACCCCTTTCATAGACATTATAACCTAAAGTTAGCATTACCAACCATACAATACGATAAAATAAATATTGTTTTTAGCTATCGAGCCTAGAAAAAACCCTCAAGGAATATCTCATTTGAGTCGTTCCAGTAGAACCTAAAAAGCATCTTAAATAGATTCCTAGGATTATAAAAGGATTAGGGTAATGAACTCTATAAATACACAATAGAGACTCTTTAGGAGGTAAATGAATTATGAGTCAAAGTATAATACATCAAGCCTTGATTCATTTTCTAACTTAAGCATTAGCAGAATTACTCTTTTTATAGAATTATCGTCTTCTCCTACAAACAAATTTACCACGCTACTCTATCCAAATTCTGATATCAACAATCATAAACTTAAATCATAAGTCAATTATTAAGCATAAGTTTTTTTGTAGTGCAATATCCTTGTATAAACTCACTCGTAAACCCATGAAGCAACCTATTTATTCTATTCAATATGACTTTGATGAACTTATAAGGTACATCACACAGAGAAATAGACCAGTACTAAGTAAGTCAGCTCGATTTTTTTATTTTCAGGAGCAATACAATTGACATATTGTTCAATAGGTTAATTAAGGTTTCATAGTTCAGACCACTACATATGAGTGAACCACACATCAGAAGCATATACTCCTAATGATCTTAATAAAAGGCCCTCGGCATACTATCTAGACCATAAGCATTGGAATATTTGTTACACCCCATCTAGGTTAGCCTACCAACCTAGGACATGGTGTGCTAGCACAGGTTCCAACTAAAACTTTAGAGAATAAGGACTTTGGCTATAAATGGAGATCTTGGATCTAGAGTTGTGTCAAGACACTTTAATTTTTCATCCTCTTCAATTATGAAAGTTTGAAAGGTAAAATTCTTGCTTCAAAAGGTTCTGACAGAAGAAGACTTCTTATCCCCTTTCATTTTCTTACTAGTGATGGATGTTTTAGGTAGAATAAAATGGTATTTAAATGTGTCGAGAAGGGAAGATCATTGAAGATTTAGAGAGAAAATTTTCCCAAATAACTCCCCTTTAGTTTTCACATTTCAAAAATAGCACGCTTTCTGAAATCTCATATAATTGGTTTTTCTTGGGCCTTCTCGGGTGAGATCAGGCTCGAAATTGTGTTTGAAACGTAATGAATTCAAATTATCCAATCGTATAAAAGGAATAAAATACCCCTACTTTTAAAAAACCATTTTATATACATGAAAAACCCTTCATACGATCTAGCTCCTTAACTTGCCCGAGATATCCCTACTTTCTCTGTGAAAATTTCCTTCTCCACGGTTATTTGCATCCTTAAGCTTACTTATTTTAGAGGTATTTCCTTTTTTAAGTATATTGTTTCATCTTAATTAGAGATTTGCTAGGGTTTTTTAATGTATCTAAAGTATATGGATAAATACTCCTAAGCTTTTCATATAAAATGAAATCTGGTTTGATGATTGTGTATGTTGCAATATTTGTTCCTTTTTTGTGTATGTAGTCTGGGTAATTGTAGCCCGAGTTCATCCCCGAGATATTATACAGAATGGGACCAAAACCCTAATCTCATGGCACGTCATGTAAATGGCCCAAGTTCTTCATTATTAGGGCACGATCTCAAGCGAGTTTTCCACCAAGTTCTTCACCGAGATTTAAGCCAGATTCCAGATTTATGTGTATTGTTTTGTTGTTGTTTTGCCTACTTCATTGTTGAGTTGAATGTATGGTTTGTGGTCTGTATGATGGATGGCATTGGTGACTAAGATCCGTACTTCTTATCATTTTTCGACAAATCTAACTCATTATTCTCATCTGGCGAAAACAGTCTCGAATATTAAGAAGTTAACATCTAGGCAGTTGTATATGTTTAGGCAGACTGTTTTTTGCTATTTTTTAGATGTGAAGTTAGTTTTTAATAAGCTTCTGTGTCATTATATTCTTCAGCGGGAAGTACAAGAGGATAGGGAAGACGTTATTAGTTTTAAGTTGCTAGAGAAGAAGGTTTCTTTTGGTCGGGACGAGTTTGATATTGTGGCAGGTTTAAGATATAATCCCATATGTGAAGTTGATTTTGATCAGTCTTAGACTCGAGAAGTAGTATTTGGGAGATAGATCCAACATGAATAGGACTAAGTTGGATAATTATTTCTTGGATTATCAATTCGAGAGTGGTGAGGATGCGGTGAATATGGCTATTTTTTATTTCATCGAGTTGGCCATGATGGGAAGGGAATAGAGGCAACACATGGACTGGACCACGTTAGGGTTGATTGAGAGTGAGAGAATTTTTGTAGTTATGACTGGGGCCACATGATATTCACAAAAACTCTTAGTAGCTTAAAAGGTGCACTCCAAGGAAATGTGGTAATGTACAAGAAGAAGCCTGTGAATAATAAGTCACCTGAATCATACAGCTTGTACGGATTCTCATTCTCTTTCCAGGTTTATTTAATCGTAATTGTTATTGCTACTTTGACTTTATCATACACTTACCGGAGGTGTTTGTTTTTTGAATTGGTAGGTTTGGGCTTACGAGATAGTTTCATCCCTTAGCAAATGGGTAGAGAATAAGGTTTCAGTTGATGTAATACCGCACATCATACGATGGAGTTGCACGTATTCACCTGAAGCAAAGGTGATTCATACACAGGTTTTCCTTCGATTTATAACCACGACTAACATCTTGGTATTTAGACTTGATCAGCTCAACTATAACCCAACTCTTAGCTTGTTTATGATCCTATTTTCTTAAAATCTCCTGGCATGTATGGGCGTTAACATATTTACTAATTTTGAACATTTCAGAGACTTTAATTCTAATGGTCCTAATCTTCCATTGACAAATCGATTCTACACATCTTAAAATATAGAACTTCTTGGTAGATCTATCGACACAATACAGGAAGTTCTTCATAATGACAAAGACAGACAGTTTCTTAGCCAAATATTTTATGCTTAAAAACATATTACCAAACTGGATATCTTCTATAGTAGACTCGGATGAGACGACTATGGTGCTTGCCATTAATTTTTCGATATGCTTTCTCTTATTACGGCTGACATAGTGTTCACACTTCCTACTGAATCTACACAATGTTCACCATCAGTTATTGATAGCTTGTAGAAATACAGGCTATTGTAGCCTTTTACTTAGAATTATGAGGGTTGATGAGCAACATATGCGTTAATATGACTAAGGATTCATGTGGAAAAATGAACTTGCGTTGATCAGCGCTGAAAATTCCCACTAACCTTGTATCATGCGTTATTCTGCATCAAAATGTCTATTTTTGTAACTGTCGCAGGAATCAATCGCACGCGTTGATCTTCATTCCCTTACTTTATCGGGATTGATATAAGAATTTCCCGGTAGAGCTTTAGTGACCAGTTTGTCGCATGGAATACTGCAACTACAAAGTGATAGTCATGATAGAAGGTCGATCACATAGTGGGTAGAATGCGTTGATCCTTCATGAGAAACGAATATGAACATATGCCTCAGAATTTCTAAAATTGTACAACAGATATTCTAACGTGCTTCCTGATCGTTGACCATGATGTTCCACTGACATTCTCACCTACCGCGTAAGTGATGGAAACTAATCAAAGTGGGATTACCAATGTTGTCGGTGTCTGAGCTCTATAAATAAAGCCTTGAAGCCCACATTCAAAGTATCCGGGACTCTGCCTTGGGCAGATTCTTGTGATCACAGACGAGAGCATGAACAAAAATTCTTTGAGAGTTCTTCACTTCCATAATTTCCTCCGATTGACGATCGGAGATTCGCCGAAGATAGATCTCGAGAGGGACTACTCCATCGCCCATCCATTGCACCACCGGCAGCCTTGACACACATCTGATGGAAGCAAGAGATTGCCTACATCTAGCCATCCATTTCTCTTCTGACCTTTGTATTGTATTACATTTTGGCTTAAGACATTAATACATTTTGTAATCAATGCATCTCTTTAATTCCTTCAACATCATTGACATCATCTTCTTCTACTTTATCATCTTTTACTTTCACCACAATGAGTTAAGTGCAGATTGCAAGAGTTATCACATACTCAATCATGCGGCATAGAGATATGACGCATGTAGCAAACCATCGAGAGGTGTGCGTTGCGCGAATATAATGAGTTAATCCTCTTTGCTTAGTGTAAAGCTATCGCAATGCTTGTCTATGAGCTGGTAACTATGACCAACTACTCGAGAGGGGTAAGTAGTAGAACTCACTAAGTAAAGTAAGCAGTGTTCCTAGAGATAGGAATAATCTTATGCTCAACGCAACCATGCATTATAAAGATATAACCATGTGGCTGACCACCGAGAGGTGTGTGATGTGTTAATGTGGCGAGCTCGGATTACTCTTGCAACTGAACTTAATGACTCGGTGAATTTTTCTCCTCCACAACTCTACTTCTCCACGCATCTCATTACGCATTGACAGTTCCCACATCTCTACCAATTCTCATAGTCAAACTTCAATTGCTTAGTTTGTTTAGCTAGGAGTAGAAGTAGTGCATAGTAATCAACTTCTCTCTTTTTATTTTTATTCACCGCCTCAAACACATTACTTTACAAGAATCCTTTAGTTGCAAGTCTCTGTGTTCGACCTCGAATCATCCCGAGAAACTTGCATTCTCATTATACTTGGCGAGAGATCAAGAAAACTTATGACAGGAACGCATGGTCATTTTATACACGATTAACACATAACGCATATTCTTCAAATTAATGCATGACCATTAATGCATATCATCAGAACAAATCCATCCCCAACAATTATTGGGTTACTATCACCAAAAAGTCCTTTGTCAACCCTTGATTCTACATTCATCATTGAATATACCACATGATCAGCATTAACAACTGTCTTAGACATATCTATATCTGACACATTAACGTCCACATCATAATCTACTAATATGTCCACTTCAAACACAAACTCATCATTAACAGCATCTTCAGATAAGTCCATGTATTCCATATTCGACAACCCATCTGTATTGTCTCCCAAATCTAATGAACATATATTATTATTCAATGGACTTAATGATCGTACCTCATTGGAAACCGTATTGTATTCAGGAATAAACTCAAGTTCTGATGCGAATGTTGGAACATTTTGAATTGGATATGACGGTATCGTACTCCTAGGTTTATGGGCTACTACTGGTAACTTCGATACTAAAAGAGCCACTTGAGACACATCGTCACTAATGGAGATCTTCTTTATTACTAATCACAAAGGTAAATACATTCGACCTAACATTGTACAAACACCTTATAACCAAATCAAACTCAACATAATTTATCCCACTGATTCTATATATTTCCCATAAAAACTTCTCATACTTTATTCCGACGTCGACAATCAACCCTTTCAACTGACCCCCTGTGTATTATTTCTCATCCTCCTTCCATTCAATCTCAAAACAAACAAATATATGAGACATCCCTAAAAAAATCATATTCAAGTTCAACAAACTTAATAAATTCAGTCAAAATCTCGAAGATATTACATAATCTTAGTGTAACTATATAAATATCTCGCCTAGGATTTCAAACCTTACACTAAATCTTAGTGGAATTATACTCAGTCGCAGCCGAGATGATTGAATTTCCACCGAGAATGCGTAAACAACCATGAAAATATAAATTATTGACCTCAACAGTATGCAAATAATAACTATAATAAATTTACAAGAGACAATATCGCTATATTTATCTTGTTTTTCTTGAATGTATGCAAAAAGATGAGTACTTTAGGGTTTTGAGGACTGTCAAACACTAGGAAAAATTTAGGATCACGTTTAGGAAACTTGTTGAGCAAGTCAACCATCTCTTTCTTAAAAAAAAAATGGGTTAGTATAATAATTATGTTATTTTTATATTACTGAAGGCATATTCGTAAAAGTTCTTTTCCATCAATCGAATTTGATATTCAAAAGTTAAAACAGTTAACATAATCTCCAGCCCGAATTCACCCAAGAAGGTTCGAAAAAAACCAATTCTACGAGATTTCAGAAAACGTGCTATTTTTGAAATGTGAAAACAAAAGGAGATTATTTTGGACAATTTTCCATTTTAAAGTTAGTAATGATAAGGTGATTCTCTCTCATCTACCATTCGCGGATGATGATATGAATTGGATGATAATATTTTCTTCCGTTCGAAGAAAGGAGTCTTTTTCAATTTTGAACCACACTAATGCTTTTTTTTAAGTCATGTCGGATCTTAAGATCAATATTGTGCATTTATACATGAATACAACTGATTTGCTAGGGTTTCAGTAACGAAAATGATTCGTTGGTGATATTTACATTATGTTTTTATTCTTCACATCTATTACAAAAGCATCCAATTTCAGCGGGATTTTAAATGCATGGTTTTTGCTCGTTATAAAATTAAGGTTTAAATCTTGTTTTAATCCTTGAATTTTGAATCTTCTTCTATTTTAATCCCTAAACTTTCAAAAACGTTCATCCTAGTTCTTGAACTTTTAAAACATATTTACTTTGATCCCTGCTATTAAAATTCTATTAAAACATAATGGTGAGATGACTTTGTATTTTTAGATGATTAATGATTCACTATTTTGGCACATTGGTTGTTGACATTTTTCTTCACCTTCATCTTGCTCAATCCATGATAGATGCAATTTCATTCCTAAACAGATTTCATCTTTAAAGAGTTAACATAATCTTAACAATAGGGATCAAAATAAATAAATTTTAAAAGTTTGGGGACTAAAATAGACACCTTTAAAAGTTTAGGAATTAAAATAGAATAAAGTTCAAAGTTCAATGACCAAAATAGGATTTAAATCTAAAATAAATTTTCTATTTGGTTTTTGGATCTTAGTTTTCGAAATTTGAGTTTATAAACATTTCTTTGAATTCTAAATTTTTTGGTTTTGTTATCTACTTTTTACCAATGTTTTTAAAAATAGGTAAATTTTTTTAAATTACTTTTAAAATTTTGTTTTTGTTTTTTAAATTTGGTCAAGAATTCATTTTTTTTATTAAAAAATGTGAAAAATATGGTTAAAAAATTGAGAGAAAATATATTTAATTTTTAAAAATAAAAAATAAATAATAAAATAGTTATCCAATAGAGTCTAAGTCTTCTTATTCTGTAATTTTGGTTTTGAAAATAATAAATAAAATTTTAATTATTCCTTTAATTTCAAGTTTCCATTATATTTGATATTCTACTTGTAATTCAAATTGAATTTGACATATTATGTTGTTTCGATTTTGTTTCTGATCCATTTTACATTTTGAGATTTTGATTTTTTATGTTTTTATCTTTTAATTCTAAGAACTACTCTATCCGTTTTAAATTTTCTTTTGATTATTTTTATCCAATGATACCCTATTTATGAAATATGGGTTTGTTTTTATTTAAATTTTAGGTTTTGATTAATTACACTGAAATTTAGGGTTTAATGTTAGCAATTTTATTGGGGGCTATTTCAGTCATTTACTAAATTCAAATTAATATTTAAATATATCCATTGGTCATTTTCCAATAAAAAAATGTTGGGCCACTTTACAAAACCCACTTTTAAAATTTGGCAACGTATGCTATTAACCCTAGTTAGTTTGACACCACCTCATTTCTTTAGCCCACAGCCCAAAGTCCCCAAGCCTACCTTTCGGCCCGGTTAGGTCTTGAATTTTGTTTGTATGAATATTAAACATTTAAATTTTTTTCAAGAACATCCACACACATGTGCGTCTATATATATATATATATATATACACGTCCAACTTAAATTGGATTTGCTTTGACTTCAATATTATAGTTGACTTTGGACAACCTCAAAAAAGAGAATATTGGATCAAAAGTATGCTCTCATAAAAGTTTTGATTATATCTTGTAATTACTGTGTGAAATATTATGTTGCGTCGATGAGTTGTTGTAAACTTGATAGAATTAAAATTAATCGATTTCTTTCCAAAAGTTTATATGTTGAGGGTTGGATTTGTGTCTCTCTTTCTTTTTTCTTAACATACTTTATTTTGAAGTGTTGAGTTCTGGTTTTTCTACTTCCAAAATAATTACGGTAGTTGTTTAATCGGTTATGTTAAAAATATATATATATGCTAAATTGATAGAGAAGTTTTTTTTTTTTTTTTTACCATGCGTAAAAAAGAAGATTGAACCTCAGACCTCGAATATGATATTTAGATTTGGATTTGAATTGGTTTGTGTTTGGAGAAGATTTGATTGGGTTAGATTTGAAGTTTTCTATTATTAAACAATATTCAACTATTCAATAATTATCAACCAAAATTGATCGATGAAAGAAAATACATGGAAACCATTTTTCAAATTTATTTGTTGTTTTACTTTTAATTTTCTTTAAATAATGATTTTTTTTTATTAGTTGACTAATTTTTTAAATATACATTTGTATATAAGAAATTGGCTCGAACAATTATAGAAAAAAATACTGTCTTTACAAAGTTTGACGGGGATATATATGGTGTCAAAAGTTGAGAATTAAACATCAATCTTTTTACTTCTACAATAAACTGAGTAGAACGTGACCATCTTACAAATAACGTCAATACATTAAAAGGTACAAATTTAACTATTATTAATTCCACAAAAAAAGAAAAAAAAAATAGCTATTATTATAAATATTGGAATTAATCTCCTATGACGTATCTAATATATTTGTAAAGGAATCTCACGCCAAATGGTCCCAAAAAGAACAAATAATAGTAATAATGATGTGATGATTTTTTTTTAAAATAAACATGCATTTATTTATTTTATTTTATTTTAACGAATAAACATGCACATGTAGCTTTATGTGAGAAGTAGAATCAAATTATTTAGAACCCGTTTAGTAACTATTTTGTTTTTTAAAATTAAACCTATTGGACACTAATTTTACCTTCAAATTTATTCATTTGGTAACTAAAAGTTGTTTTTATTTTTGGAATTTGATTAAAAATTCAACCATTATACTTAAGAAATATGTAAATCATTGTAAGAAATGTGGATAAAATAGACTTAATTTTCAAAAATAAAAACTAAAAATCAAATGGTTACCAAACATGGTCTTAGGTGAATAATAGGAATATTTTAAAGTTTTTTTTTTTCTTTTTGAGATATTGAATATTTTAAAGTTAACATAATAAAGTAAACATGAAAATTAAAGATTGACGAGATAAAATTTGAAAATTTTGGACCAATGACCCAATATTTGGACTCAAAATGTCAAATGACCTCTTTCTCTAAAAAAATGTCAAATGACTCTCTGCTGACATCATCGTCATACCATATTACAAAATTGCCCTCCTTTTTTGTCTTCCATACGAAATCTCTCTTCAAACATAACAGTAATCTTGTGTGGAAGTGTCGCTCGGTATTCTTGTGTAGAAGTGTCGCTCAATCTCGCTTTGCAATATCGTCCATCTACTGTCGACATTTAAAGCTCTTGGGTAAGTGAATTTAAACTTCGTCGTGCATGTTATGTTTGTTTTATATTTTAGGTTGGAATCGACCGACACGTTGTGTGGGTTTCAAGATTTAGTAATCGGTCACATGTGTTTGTATTTTGGGTTTTGATGTTTTATGTGTCATTGAGGACGAAAACGAACTATAGTTAGAGTCAGATAAGGTGAAAGCGAGATTTTTGAGATCGATATAGGCGAGAGCAATATATGTGAGAGCGAGACAAGCAAGAGTGAGTCTAGTAAGACTTATGTATGGTTACTGGTTTTTCTGTAGATTGAATGTTCTTTCATGCAGGAGTACTTTAAGATGTCAAAAGGTTTAAAAATACGTGAAGTTGTTCGGTTTCTCAGGCAAGTAACGAGCTTGGCCCATATTGTAAATGCCAACAAGATTGTGAAGGAGAAGCTTACCCGAGAGTAGTTAAAGATGTTGAAGAGAACAATTTTTGGGTGATTCGTAGACATTGACATCGTATTCAACAACCCAATTGTCCACCATATGCTGTTGAGGGAAGCGAGGATGAAGAGAGCTGACTCGGTCAGCTTCTTCTTTAATGGAAAGGTCGTTGCATTTTCTAAAGATATTTTTTGTTGATTACTGGTTTGTGACGGTCTCCTACGTGAGTTCTTCAAAATGAGGAGTCTTCACAAGAACTTACAACTAAGTACTTTGGTAATCGATCGATTTTGGACTCATTCCACCTGAATTTAGTAAAAGAAGAATTTAAAAAGTTAAAGTTCAAAAAGGATGATGATGCTATTAAGATCACCTTAGTGTATTACACGGAGATTGCAATGATAGGAAAGAACAGGCAAAAAAGTGCAATCAATCGTGGCGGTAGTTTGAATGGGAATGATAGTTCAGAAAGTAGGGGTGGTGATGAGCAGGAAGATGCTCAAGGTGGAGAAAGGGATGGTGATTATGAGGATGACATAAACATCCACGAGTCCCTGCACCCCCAGTGAGGATATGTTTCATGATGTGTTGGTGGGACACGTACGTCCTAAGCCTGAGGAGGACCGTCCTGAGTTTGAGGTTTCAGGTCGCAGGGAGAAAGCTATTTTTTTTTATCCTTTTTATATATTCATATTTGCGGAGTATTAACAGCTTCATATCGAGGTTGGATGGTTGTGTATTGAACCTTAAGGGATACATAAGAGACATGAAAGCACAACTATCAGCCATTATGTCTCTGTTACATTCTATAAAGGGTTCCACGGTCTTTGAGGCGACGAGTTCACCCACTCCATAAACAAGCCACAATGCCATTAGGTCACCCACAATGCCATTAGGTCACCCATCTCTCCTCTATCTCAGTTACCCACCTCACTTCTACCTAGATCACCCATCCCACCCCTACCTCGCTCACCCATCCAACATCTACCCAGGTCACCAACCAGACCACTACCTTGGTCACCCATTTCACCTCTACCTCGGTAACCTAACCAACCTCTACCTAGATTACCCACCCCATCACTACCTCAGTCACCTACCTCAACTTTCCCTTCGGATACCACCACCTCACGTGCTTCACTTCCACTTCAAGATCTTGATACCACTACCTCATCCATTTCTATTCCACCTGCAGAGCCCAATACCATAACCTTACATATTTCTCACCCACTTATAGTACCTCTACCTCACCCACCTACTTCCACCTCCAGAGCGAGATATCGCTACCTTACCCACTATCCTTCCACATTCATATCTCAATTCGAGTGGAAAGGACAAATACAATGTCTGCTGAAGCCAGGGCTATAACATAATCTGACACCACACATCTTGATCCACTGGTATGATCCTTCTGTGATTGGAAAAGCTCGTTGTTCATATTTGTTATTCAACATGTTCAGCTTCTTGTTATATTTATGTAAGTTACGGTCGAAAATCGAAAAATTGCTCGTAAGAGAAAAAATATTGACAAATACACACCTCCAACCTCACCAAAGAAGAAAATAACGAAACAGAAGAAAGGGTACAACTTCCTTTAGACAGATTAACGATTAAGTACCCTCTCCCTGGAGTATCTACAACACTATTTAGAGCGATGGTCCAATACACCTTAGCACTTAGCGAGAATTAGCGAGAGCGAGACTTAGGGAAAGTGAGACATTAACCAAACAAGACATAAAGAGATAGCATATGATAAGTAACATCACTAAAGAGAGCGAGACTAAGAGAGAGTGAGACATTGACAGAACGAGTCATAAAGAGAGAGATATACTAATAATGTTACTATCGAGAGCGAGACTTAGAGGGAGTAGACATTAACAGAACGAGTCATAAAGAGATTGTGTATGCTAAGTAACATTACTAGAAAGAGCGAGACTTAGAGAGAGTGAGACTCATAGAGAGTGAGACATTATAAGAACGAGTCATAATGAGATAGGGATGAAAAGTGGCATACAATTTAAACAATTTGTTTGTAAATAGAGCATACATTAAGGATGTAAAGTGGCACAAACAATTTAAACACTTTAGACAGTGGACATTTGTTTATACATAGAGCATACATTGAGGATGGAAAGTGGCATATAGAAAATCAATCTCGGCCAACATTTGAATCATTTCTACTATGTTCAGTATGTTGCCCGGTCTTGAGCGGTTCACTGTAGTTTTGTCGATTATACCCATAATTCTCACACCTATTACATTTTACTTGTCTAAGATGTTCTCCTATAGATGGTATTCTTTGTACTCTTCGTCGCCCAACCTGTGCCACTCTTCTTGGAGGAAGAATATTATTTTCCACATATCTCAGAGTTCTCTTCCATTCAGATGTGTGGTCGAGCAGATTTACAGGCTCTGCATAAGCAGCCATGAGGGAGTCGACACTATAAAATAGACTGCAAAGACTTTGGGTGGAGATATTTCGTTCCCGGACAGCCATAATTGCATGTGAACTTGGGATACCAAGTGAGTTAAATTTCTTACATGTGCATTCCTTCGTATGAAGGTTCACAATATCGTCCAATCGATTGTCTCGCATATGAACCCTATAACAATCAATCGGCTCAACTCGATATCGTTTACTATTATCACACTCACTTGCTAATCGATTTTTACAATAGTTCAAGTGTAACATTGTTCGAGATGCCCAATAATTCCTACGTTCATAAAACCACGATTGGATGAGGCCTTTAACATATTCCAACAAGCATATTATGGGCAGCAGTCAATATTCTTTAGTTAAGGAATTGAAACGCTTATCACTATTCAACGTCGTGTTGTCGTATCTTCATTCTGTTTGGTAAACACGTGCCCACCTTTCAAGACCGATATCCTCCAAATATTTCGTTACAACACCATCTTAAAAACTACGAAGTTGGTTCTAGTGTGATTGGAACTTTGACATGCGTAATGCCCTGGTTGCATCCTTAAACATCTTAACAATCGTACTGTCCTTAAAGTTTGAAATGATATTATTTTCAATGTGGTATGTGCACAATCTATGAAATGTCGTAGGGAAAACTACATGAATTGCATTGCCAATAGATATTGTTCGATCAAACACAAACAACAAATTGGGGGGTTATCCAATGGCACACTTCAAATTCGACATAAACCATTTTCATGCTCGATCAGTTTCATTATCCACTATGGCATATACTAGTAGCTATACTTGATTGTTACCGTCCAAGGAAAAGTAGACCAACATGATCCCTTTTATTTTCCTTTCAAATGCGACCCAACAACAATTATCACATACCAACAACTTGCAAAACCTCTAATACAATGCCTTAATGTCATAAACATATACCTGAAATGCACATCTTCTTCAAGTTCGATTTCAAACATTGTACATGGATTCTCCATTTTTAACGCTTCCCCATAAGCATGTAACATAGCGTACGAATCTTCTGAAGTACCCCTGGTGAGAGCATAGGTGGTTTCCCTTGCAAACTACGCTTTGTCGTAACTTATATTTACGCTACACTTTTTCCTCATATCCTCTTGGATGTGACGAGATTTATAAACGTGTCCTATGCCTGTAAAATTGTCTTTGATTAGTTGGCCAACTACCACAATTGTTGCTTGTCCATAGTCGTGATTCAAAATTTCGATAGAACATATGTGCGTCCGCATATACTTTGTGATCTTGAATATATTACACCATGATATTTTCACTGCATGAAGGCTCCACTTACAACTCTCCCTAATAGATTTGACAGTGAACAAAAACTTACTGCAGATCCACACACCTCTGTAAGACCACAATCCATAGAATCCAATCCTGTTGATCTCTCATTACCAACTACGAAAGGATCACGCTTTGTTAGAAGATCACAATTCATAGAATTCAATCATGCTAATCTCTCATTACCGGCTATGAAAGGATCACGCTCTTTTAGAGGACTACAATCCATTGTTCTTGCTGATCTCTCATTACCAATCACTGGCCGGTTACTCTGAGTTTCTCTTTCCAAGTCCCATGGATTAGTGCAGTCATTGTCTATTGATAATGTTGATGGTTGAGTGTTCATAGATAATGAAATATCATCCTCTTCTCGATTAAACTCATATGATTCTTCGTGTTGTTTGTCTACACCCGTATAATCATCATAACTCATATTCACATTTTCGTCATGGTTCGATTTTAGCATTACAAATAGTTGAACTCTAGAAAGATCTTATAAGAAAAGAAGGAAATGAAACATCACCATCATTCCGTATGTACTGTGAAGGGGTTTCATAGTCAAGTTTATATTTAACTCTCATAATAACATCAAAGTCTGAAGAATTACATTTGTAACCCTATAAATATTATCTTTAAGTTCTTCATACTTCAATGTAATAGGCACAATGATTTCTCAATTAAATTCATATGATTCTTCGTGTTGTTTGTTTACACCCGTATAATCATCATAACTCATATTCACATTTTCGTCATGGTTCGATTTTAGCATTACAAATAGTTGAACTCTAGAAAGATCTTATCGGAAAAGAAGGAAATGAAACATCACCATCATTCCGTATGTATTGTGAAGGGGTTTCATAGTCAAGCTTATATTTAACTCTCAATAACATCAAAGTCTGAAGAATTACATTTGTAACCCTATAAATATTATCTTTAAGTTCTTCATACTTCAATGTAATAGGCACAATGATTTCTGTTAGCTCACCTCCAATATATAGACTTTGGTTCTCATCCCAATCATCCTTGTATCAAATGAGTAGACACTTTTTTGTCATTCTACAAAATAAAATAACATTTGTCATTAAGTTGTACAGGCAGATGAATATCAGTCCAATACACAATTTCAATTCCGCTCTCGCTTTCTCACGCTCTTGTTGTCGCTCACTCTCGCTCTTTCTCGCTATCGCTCTAAGCCATTGGTAATGATCTCTCGCTCTCGCTCTCCCACTCTTTTCGTTATGCGATTTACTTACCTTTTTTTTTTTTGACAAATCACATAGCTCCAATGAAACCACATTATGGAAAAAATTCGTTTCGGTCTGAAAAGCCTCGTTCTGGAAAATCTCGTTCAATAAAACTTCGTTCAACAAAACATCATTGAAGTGAACCCCATTCAATAAAAGCACAGTTGAAATGAAGTTTAGATTTTAAAGAATTCGCCATTGTATATTTAAGGTATTAACGATTTGAGGTTTCAGACAAATTATTTCGTGAAAATTGTCAAATCATTCGTACACTAACAAGCAATCACATCATGAGAGAGAGCGAGAGTGAAAAAAAGTGAAAGTGAGTGAAGCGAGAGCGAGACCATATCGTGAGGGGGCATTTCCTATAATTTGATATGGCGATAACATCAGCAGAAGGTCTT
Source organism: Benincasa hispida (assembly GCF_009727055.1). Taxonomy (NCBI): domain Eukaryota; kingdom Viridiplantae; phylum Streptophyta; class Magnoliopsida; order Cucurbitales; family Cucurbitaceae; genus Benincasa; species Benincasa hispida. The sequence continues at coordinate 74,594,823 of NC_052359.1, read as the reverse complement.
TTGACATTTTTTTTTTAAAAAAAGATCATTTGTCACTTTGGACCCAAATATTAGGTCATCCGTACAAATTTTCCAGAAAATTTACATTGTCAAATACAAGAGTACGTTTTACGGCGTGATTTGCCTACTTGAAAAAATAAAAATATTTTGAAATAAAACATTTACCATCGAAACACTTTTGAAATTAAAAGTTAAGTATTTAGTTATTTATTCATTCATTTTGAAAATTTTAGACTACTTTTGATTTTCAAATATTTTAAAAGTTTTTTTCAACATTTTAATTAAACATTTAACAAAACTACCTCATTAAAAAAAAAAAAAAAACATTTTTAGTTAATCCATACATTTTATAAGGAATTCAAACAGCGCTTTTAATCTTATTCATATATATATATATATATATATAGAAAAGTTATTTAAACAATCTAGTAAATGGAAAAAAAAATGAGCGGATAAGTTAAAAATATATATTTATAGTGAGTTTGAGATACTTTTGATAAAATCATTATTATATGAAGTATTTTTTGCAACTTTTCAAGATTTAAGTTCCGTCCTCTTAAAACATTTCAAGATCTTTTTATTATTCTATATATTCTTTTAAATTATCGAAATTGTTTTTCATTAGTTAACCAAACACTATAATATTTCAAAGATATTTTTAATGAGCTCAAAATGCTTTCTAACCTTCTAAAGTCATTTAAAACTCAAAATCTATTTAATTTGATATAAAATTAGCAAGAGACTCCATAGCATGTCGGACTAGTAATTATCAATCTATAAAGAAATTAACAGGAATTCGATCATTTTAGTAAATCTCATTATTAAATGAATGAGATGATATATATATATAGAGAGAGAGAGAGAAGAATATAAATTTGGAAAATAAAGATAGTAAAATTGGGAAAAATAAAAGATAAAAGATAAAAATAAATAAATAAATAAAAGTAGTGGAAAGAGGCCTTTCAAGTGCCCAAAAGGCCAATGAATCCTTTCAAAAGATTGTTTTGGCTTTATATATGATTTGGAATTTAATTGGAACCCAATTTATATGGTCTCTGTTGGTTGATTCTTGGGACCTAATCTAATATCCTCATCTAACACCAACATCCTCCACACGCATATGATATAACATATTATCCTTAAAAAAAAACACTTTGCCACAAATAGAAGAAAATATATATACATATATATATTGCACTTAACTTTATTGTAAACTTTTAATCATTTGTTGGGTACTACTTTTGTCATAGAGTTGATTTTCTATTTATTTTGAAATTTATTACCAAACGTATTATATACATATTCGGATACCGTGCAACTCTAATAAATGAAGAAAATATGTGTCTTTATTGAATGTTGATTTTGCGTAAAGTTTAAGAAGAAAGGATTATAATAGTTTTTTTTTTTTTTTTCATATGAAGGCGTGAAAATTTAGAGATCAAAATGGAATAAGTATGAATGATCTTTTAAACAAAAAATTTTATAATATAAGAGGGTAGAATTTTTTTTTTACGAATCAACTATTGCTAGATGAAAGATCTACCAATCAATATTAGGATGAAAATTGGGATATTGTTGTTTGAACTATATGGATATGTTTGGATTGATAATGGTGGGATAGTAGAGATTTAAGAATAATCTTTTTTTTTTTTTTTTTTTGACATTTTTGTTCCTATACTTTCCTTTGAACAATTTTACATTTTCAAATTATTGATATTCATAATTACTATGAAATTTTAAAATAATATTTATGTTATATTGAAATAATACCGAAATCTTAAAATATTTCTAAGATAAAAAATTAAATGAAAAAGCAGATATTTTTATATAGCAAAAAGAGAAATACATATATTAAAATTAAATCTAAGTAAATACTAACATATTTTTAAAGTATTATAAAAATATAGAATAGTCTAATCTTGTGGCTAAGGATATTGATTAAATCATCTCACAAAGGTATAGTTTTATAATACTTTTATGAAAATTTTAATGGAATATGAATTAAGTTGTTATCTTCAAAAAATTAAAATAAAAAATAAGTTGCTATAGATTTTAAAATGTGGGGACTATTTTCATTCAACCAAATTATTAAATAGGAATTAAAACCAAGTTTGATAATTATTTGATCTTGATATTTTTAAAGACCACTTTCTGAGTATTTTTTTAGTTAAATACTGATAAATAAATGTTCTCAAAATTAGATCAAATTTTGGAAGGGAGAAATCATTTTCAAGAACTAGTTTTTGTTTTTTTAAACAAAATAATGAATAATTGAAATGTTTGTTTAAGAAAGACGAAACTATAGCAAAAAAACTTATGAGGAATCCTTTGATAACTATTTAGTTTTTGAAGATTAAACATATAAACAACATTTCACTTCTTGGTTTCCTTGTTTTGAATTTTGATATCTAGTTTTTACCTATAATTTCAAAAACAAGTTTTGAAAAGTAAAAAGTAATAAATAATAAAATAATAAAATAATAAATTTTGTTTTCATTTTTTGAGTTTGACTAAGAATTAACTCTTCTAGGTAAGAAAGATAGAAATCACAGTGATATTAGAGAAAATAAGGATAAGAAAACTATCAAAAGGACCTAAACTATTATTTTTATGTATATTTTATGGAATAGATTTACTTTTTTTAACCAATAATGTAGTGTTTGTTTGAAATACATTTTAGCTATGTTTTGGCAGTCTTGAAAAAATATATACTTCAATAAAATATTTCTATATCTCACATTCAAATAAAAGGTTTAAATAACAAATTATCTTGTTTTTAGTGATTATATCAATTACAAAGGTGAAAACATCATTTTTAATTGATCACTTAAAAGTTTTTTTTTTTTTTTTTTTTTTAAGAGTGATCATTTTCAAACTGCTTTTATGATTGATGACCCATCCCTCACAAATGTATGAATTCTAACTTTCTACTTGTATCACATCTCATTACCACAATTTTATAATGTTTCGGGTTGGGGATGACCATATATCTATGTAGCACTAATGTGATGGTCATCGCCTAATGTGATATATTAGAATGTGTACATTTAATTTGTTGTGTTTTCCTTAAATTTCTCACAATTTGTTGTGTTTGGATAAAAATAATTAGAAATGGCGATGAGGGAGGATTACTATAGATATGGTCATCCATATTACAAAAAAAAAAAAAAAAACAAAAGTGGTAATGGGGTTTGACGTAAGTAGAATATTTTAATTCATACGTTTGTGGGAATAGGTCATCAATCATGAACCTGCTTAAAAAATGACATCCATACAAAAATCTCTAAATTTCTTTTCAATAAACTTTTAAATTAATCCCAATTTTGAATAGTATTTTTATTTATTAAGATTTTTTTAAATGATCATTTAAACGTATTCAAAAAAAGCTATACTAAACTCACACATTGTTTTGAAAAGCATTTGTTTTCAAAGTTATTACAAACTCAGTAGTATCGAGCAGAGGAAAAGAGAAACTAAGACTACAATATCATGTGCGCATTCTATTTAACATTTAATAGTCATTAAATTGATATATTTGGGTTTTTTTAATATATATATATATATATATATATAACATGTCTAGGCTAAGAATCGAGCATTTATCTTTGAAGTTGACAGTACAAGTTTTATGTTAGTCGAGCTATCCTCAATTTGGCAATTAATCATGTCAATTTATCTTTACGGGTCTGCACCACATTTTAAAATACTTTTTTTTTATGATGAACAATGAATGGAAGTAGTACAATATATTAGTTTAATATTATTTCATACCAGGTTAAACTACAAATTTGCCATATAGTTTTGAGAAAATTAGAATTTAGTCTCTAAAATTTTAAAAGAAGCTATAGTCCATACGGTTTGATAGAAACTCATTAATATTGTTCATGGTTTTACAATAAAACCCACATACATAATCTCTGATTTCATCAAACCATAGAGACAGTGGCGAATCTAGAACTTTATGTCAGAGGGGCATAAAAGAGTCAGAAGTTTAGTCAATAAACTTCTAGATTTGTGTTTATATATAGTTCCTAAACTTCATAAATTCTCGATTTTTGTGTTTAATAGATTCATAAAATATCAATTATGTATCTAATAGGTCCTTATATATTTGAAAATATTAATAACCAAATGTTAAATTAGACATTAAATTTAGGAAAATTATTTTAATAGATTCATAAAATACCAATTATGTATCTAATAGGTCTCTTATATACTTGAAAATATTAATAATCAAATGTTAAATTAGACATTAAATTTAGAAAAATTATTTTAAATGACAAAACTGCTGAAACTATTTACAAATAATAGTAAAATATCACAGTTTATATGCGATAAATCACGATAGGCTACTATTTGTGTCTATAGATAGACAAAGATAGTAATCTATCACGGTCTATCGCAGATAAATAGTAAAATTTCACTATATTTGTAAATATTTTGGTTCATTTTACTATATTTGAAAACAACCCTTAAATTTAACTTTTCGCTACCATTAGACATTTTTTTAAAAAAAATAATTTATCTCTTAACTACAACATTTAAAACTTAAGGTTCAATTAGACACGAACTTCTTTTTTTGTTATAAAACTATTAGTTTTTGAATATACATTTATAATATTTTTTTAGATCTATTAAATATAAATTTGAAATTCATAGATTTATTAGACATTTTTTGGAGCTAAGGTCAAAATAAAAAACTTAGAAATTTATAAGCAACAATTTTCAAAACTTAGGAACTAAACCTTTAATCAATCTTCATATAAATGTAATTTTAAATGCATTCGTATACGATATCTAGATTAAGTAATACTAATTATAAAATTGTTATAAATCTTTATAAATTATTCACCAAAATATATAAGGAAAAATAATTCATTCAATTCACATAAAATAATTTTATAAAGATCCAAAAATATTTGTGCAAGTATAAGAGAAAACTAAAATGAAATTAAAATTTTCGGACTTGTTTCAAGTGTATTAAAAATAAAAAATCCAAATAAAATGTAAATTCATTTGGTCCACCATTTATACATATATATATTATATTGTGCGCATGATTTGATCCCAAGACCTATCACCAACCCTAAAAATGTGAAACCCTCCCATACTACTAGATCATTTTCAGGCTATTAGTAATTAACTAAATAAAATAGTATATATTAGGTATAACTCAAATTTTTCATATTTAATAAAAATCAGTTTATATATATGTAAAATGTCAACGGTTGAGGGGTACGTATCTCCTGATCACTTCATAGATCCATCCTACCTAGAGACTAAATTAGCACGTTTTTCTAATTATAAAGACTAAATTTACCATTTAACCTAATATTATATAGAGAGAGAAAACCAGTCTCTTCACACAATAATTTATGACTATGACTATATTGGAACAAATTATCAAAGTGTGGCAACTCTAACAAATTGTTGTGTTAAATGGGACATATTGAGCTGAACACTGAATCCCACATGTCACATGTCTCCTGTCATATGATTGATAGTTTGATATGATTAATGTTGAGGGAAATTTTTGAACCAATCGTGCAAAATGTGTGTCACTATTACCAAACGACCATGTAATTATTGCCATTTTCCCTCTTTATCAATTGCACTTTGAATGAGTTTGACTTTAAAAAACGTAAACCCAAAACTTCACGCACTAAATTCTTAATTTTTTTTTTTTACTTTGTGTCAAAAATATTTTTAAACTTTTGAAATTTTTCAAAGAAATATCCTTACAGTTAGGTTTAGATGAAAATCGTTAGTTTTTTTTTTTTTTTTTGTCAAAAATATATTCAAATTTTCAAAAGTTTCAAAAATACTTTTAAATTTTAAAAAAATAAAAATAAAAATATTCTTATTGTTATATGAACATAAAGTTTTAATATCGTCTTACTTCTCTATTTTTCATCTTTTTTCCTCTTTCCCTTTTTAATACCCTATTAACTGTGTATTTATAGCCAATTACATTTTGTATTCGAGTTTTGATATGTTTTAATGAGAGATTTTGAATTTGGAATTTTGTGAGATTCTGTGGGTTTTGATGTTTTAACTTAAAATTTGATAATTTAAGAATGGAATAATTAAGAGAAAAATGAGAGTATCTATATGAAAAAAATTAGGATATCTATATAATTTGTTTTAAAATCGGTTCTTTTTTAACTTAAGAACGTTTCAAACAAATTGATCGCCATATTAATGTATGAGCATTTTTATATATTTTTTTATTTTAAAGTTATTTTTGGAACAATGTATTAACGATTTTTGTTCATATATTAATGGTGAAGGTATTTTTTTTTAATATTTTTTAAGTTAAGAGTATTTATGAAACTTTTGAAAGTTCATGGGTATTTTTGAAACAAAACTTTAACGGTTTGTATTCAAACCTAACGATAAGAGTATTTTTTTAAACTTTTTTTAAGGGTATTTTTTAAACTTTTAAAACTTTGGAGATATTTTTGACACAAAGTACAAAGTTCAAGTGTATTTTTTACAATTTAGTATATATATATATTGTAGATGCCAAATCATGATCAAAGAAAAATGCACCTAACCTCCACGTGACATCAGCGGTAAATTTGTAATTTAGGAAAGAGAAAATCTACAAAACAAAGAAAAAGAGCTTTGATGTCTAAGTCAATAAGAGAATTAAAGAATGGAGAAGAAGTCAAAAGTTTAACTTACCTCATATGGAGTTATATATGTATTTATAGGCTTTGATCCTTCTCTTATTCTTATCTGATTAGGATTTCTAGGCCGACTGTTTTTGGATTCTCCTCGGGCCAAGATCGACCAGTCCAACATTCTTACCTAACACTTTTAGGGTTCCATCCCTTTTTGGCTAAGCTTATACTGGGTTCATCAACCTGGGCCCTTATTGATGGATTGTCAAGGTTGACCAAGCCCATCTTTCTTTTGGGCTTGCTCTTCTCTCATTTGTTTGCTGTTCGTTGACCATTTTACCCTTGATTCCAAAATTCAACCACAATATTAGCCCACACTCCCAAGTTAGGGTTTTTGGTTTTCCAGGCTTTTGGTCGCGAATTTTAATTCTCAGAACCTATCTTAGGAGTACAATCTCCCCTTCAAACTCCACGCCACCCCATCGCAAAACTTAATTCAGATTTACCAGGAGTTATTGGGCCCATCAAGCCAAACCCTTTTGAGGTCCAACCAATTTCCCAACGTGTTTCTCCATCTCGTGACGAAGTTATACACCAAATCGTGTTGAGCCCACCTCCAGGATAAGCCCCGACAATAGGTTATTACTCAACTGATCTTGAGTGGTCCTTGGATGAAGAGTTGATCTGGAATCCTACCCAGTTAAATCTTGGCTTCCTGGCATTCCTTTATTCCCTGTCATCTCTTTACTGTCGCTTTTCTCATCCTATTGTCACTTATTGTCTCAATTTGTTATGTAGCTCTTCCTGGCTCTGGTTGCTTTCGTTGAACTAATTGCTTTAAAGCCCACCGTGATGTTGATTCCTAGACCCTCTTTGGTCGGCCATGGGTCAAGCCCGACCACGTATTTTCTTATACTTTTTCTGTTTATTCAGGACAAACTTTTCTTATGCATTTTATTTTTCTTCTATTATTTTTCCTTTTTTCCCTTTGATCGATCACTTAATGATGTGTGAATACTATTATTTTTCCTTTCTTGCTTCTTTGGCTCGATTGTAGCTTCCATGTATCGATATCCATTGTTTTTTACCCTTCCGGCTACAGTTATCTTGCCAATATCAATTGAGTTGCTTCCACTTCTACTGTTATACACGAAATTTTCCTTCCATTCTTCTAGCGCCACATATCACCTTTTCCTTGGTCGGCTATGAACCAAGGCTGACCAGACTTGGTTGTCTCTAAACTTGCATCTTTATAATCGAACTCTCGCCTTTATACCTATTGCATTGTCCCTCGTGATGTTCTTGAACTATTGTGTCATTTCTTCTCTTACCTCCCATGCTTGGGCATTGTGGTATCACATCACTTTGGAAGTAGACTCTTATGTTGTCTTGCTAGGCTTTATGTAGCATCTCTTAGGCTTCTTGTCTCTACTTTAATCTTTCCTTTTTCACATTTTTCTTCTTTTTTCCTTTTCTTGAAACAAAGTTGTCTTCACCCTTATCCTCAACCTTGGTCTCGTGGTCGACCCTTCATTTCTTCAACTCTCTATATTACGACCCTAAGCCCCCTATTCACACATACTTCATCTTTTCATTCCTCTTAAGTCCAACTTTCTTAAGGTGGATCTTCTTTCCTTTACACTTTCTTCTTTTGTGTATCTTGCTATTGGAAATTCATTTCCCATGACTAGTGATGATAACAAATTTCTTAAGTACCTTTAGTGATGTTAATGATTATTCTGATGGAAATCAATTCGACTTTTCCTCTAAAGTTTCCTGGGATTAGTTTAACTAGCCCCAACTCAAATTGTTCCTAACAAGTAGAGTTGTTGTAAATGGTCCATCCTCTATTAGTTATTGGAAAAACAACTGGTTTTAGGTTTGTGGGAACTGGCCCTCTCTTGGCCTGGAAGGCTCTTATTATGCAGTTCCAACATGGTTTAGGGAATACAGTAAGTTTCTATTGCTCATTTTCCCTTGTTGGAGTCACCTTGCTTGATTCCTCATTGTTCTAATCATACTTCCTTTTATGTGCAGTACCTCGTACCTATAGAGGATATTGAAGTGTAGCTTCTTTCCTATACTCCGTTTGTCGCCTTGATGAATCTTGTCACTTTGGTCCTACTTTAGTTCAGCAACACATACTAGTTTCTCTTGGACTCGCTTCCCCTCACGGTTTGTCATCTTCTATCTTTTAAGTCTTCCCCCGGCCTCGGCCTCGGCCCCCTTTTTGCTTTTTGGTCATCCTCAATTTTTGCTAAGGTAGGATAAGTTATTTTAGTTTGTTAACTTTGAATAGCCTCCTTTGTCTTTTCCTTTCAGTCATTCTCCCTATCGCTACTTCGACCATGATCATGGCTAACTGCATTAACTATTTAATGTAATCCCGTGTACATTGTGAAGAATTTAGCTCAAGCTCAATCTAACTTTGCTCACCTCAACCATTTTTTATGACTCCGAGGCATATATTCAATCTTCCAAAGCCAATATATCAACTATTCGGACTAAACTTAAGAGAGTTGAATCTCTTCTTTTTTATACTACACATCTTGAACAAAAATTCATGAAAACAGATTATATCAAAATGAAAGATTCTGATTCAGGATTTTGAAACTCTATGCAAGGACACTTTATGCTTTTCACTCTTATGATAATAATGTTGATGTTAATTCTTGATGCTCTTATCGGATACTATGTTGTTTATTTGTTGGTTTTATCTTTGTTTCGTGTTTGTTATTTCTTTGGATGTTCTGTTTCTCCTTCCTTGTACTTTTTGTATGGTTTTATCAATGGATGAATGGATCTTTATTTCATTGCTTGATCGAGTTGATCTTAACCTTCCTTTTGTTTGGATCGACTTTGGCTTCCATTTGACTTGGGTCGGCCTCGACTTCTCTATTCATAGGGTCGACCTTAACCTCACTTTTGTTTGGATCAGCGTCGACTTACCTTTTCATAGGGTTGGCCTTGACCTCCCTTTGACTAAGGTCGGCCTCGACCTTCTATTTTGCACAATTCTAAATCAAAATTTCATAAATTCAGAGATTTTGAGATGATAAGGTAGAATACTTATTAGACAACAACTTGATTCGAATACATTCCTATCATTGGTGAAACATAGATTTCTTCAAATGCCATTATTTGGAGTCAATTCATGTTAGGTAAAAAAACCTAACAGGTCAAGAAGAGCACCTGATTTTATGCTTGGCAAGGGTCAGCCTCGGCCTTAGTTGAGACCAAATGCCTTTTTTTTTTGGCAATACTCTGAGTCTAATATGATCTCTTGGGCTGAGGCATGCGTAAAAATTGCACCGTTAGGCACTTGGCAAGGATTGGCCTCAGCCTCAGTCAAACATCTTCATTTTACTATATCCTGATCTTAAAATGATTTCTTAGGTTGAGGTATGCGTAAAACTTGTCCAGGCATTTGGCAAGGGTTGGCCTTGGCCTAGCATCTTTCCTTGGCAATACTTTGAGCCTAAGATGATCTCTTAGACCAGGGTATGCATAAAACTTGCCCAACCATTTTACAATGGTCGCCCTAGGCCTTGGCCAAGGCCGAGTGTCATAATCGCACCTTCGTAAGGGTCTCGAGGCGATTGTGTGGCACTTGTTCTCGCCCTTGAACAAGTCAGCCAATCCAAATCCAAATAGCCAATGGCACAATGGGTGTTTCAAACAATCTCCACTCCCGTTCTTCAGAAAAGGTTTTAGAAAACGGGTTTAGAGGAAAAGGTTTTCGCAAACGTTTGAAAGCATGTGTAAACAATGAACATTAGTCGTACAACTAGAAAGCAATAAGTAACAACACGGCTTTATAACATACAACTAATTGGTATGAGGATATGATGATTAGTCTTACCCCCACATAGTGCATTCTGAACAAAAATACATCAGTTGCCCTTACATATGAAAATGGGTGAGTGGTCACACACTAAGAAAAGTACATAGAAAGCAAACTACCTAGCAAAAAGAAATACATAAGATGAAAGCATAGTAAAAAAAGGTAGAGGCGAACATGCGGTCATGGACAACACACCCTAAACAAGCATGACCGTGACACCGAACATGTTGGCCTGGGTTAGGCTTAAATCAGCCCCCTTGCCTACTTTTGTTCTTAGTTGCCATTTTCAGCCCGAGATTTGGCTATTTTGTAGTTATTTTATAATTATAAGTTAACAATCTTTACCCCACTTGGTATATTCTTTCTTGTGTCGCTTCGTGATCATATCGATTAGTTCAGCCTTGACATCAACTTTAACCTCAACCTTAGACATTTAGGGTTCATGAAACCTCCTAGACGTTAAGATTGGGTGATTTTTGGCCCTTATGTGCTTGAGGTCGTCCTCGGTCTAGGACTCGGTCTCGATCATCTTCTATAGTGCGCGTGGTATACTTAGATGTGTTTGAATGGTGAAAATATTGTTTCTTGATGCACTTAGGGCCGGCCTCGGCTAACCCCTTGTGAAATTTTAGTCATAATTTCATGCTTCAATAATAATATTGAGCCTCAACCTCAGATTTGATTCTTCGCCTCAATTTGGTCTCCTTGGCCTTAGTTTAATATCTTTTGCCTCGACAATGGTAGCCTCAGCCTCGACCTTGGCTATCTGGCCTCTACATTGGTTTTTTCCTTGGTAGTCCCAGCTACGGCCTCATCCTCGGCATTGGTAGCCTCGGCCTAAGTCATTTTGAACTCAACTTCGACTCTCTAACACATTGGTTTCATTTGATTTTGGTCATGGGGATCTGATTCGCCCATGGCTCCTGCGTTCCAAATTTCTTCTTTATCGTGATTTATAAGAATTAGGCCATTGTAGCCTTTATTTTTTTAATTTTGCAAATATTCCTAATTTTGCATGGGTAGATCACTCTCGTCTCCACAAATGATGCTAACTGTTGATGTCGAATTTTGGTAAAATAAAACTGCACCTGACCTCCACGTGATATCAACGATAAATTTTTTATTTAGGGAAGAGAGAACTGCAAAACAAAGAAAAATGCACCTGACCTCCACGTGATATTAATGGTAAATTTTTTATTTAGGGAAGAGAGAATTGCAAAACAAAGAAAAATGCTTTTGATGTCTAAGTCAGTAAGAGAACTAAAGAATGGAAAAAAATTAAAAAGTTTCTTACCTCATATGGAGTTATAATGATGTATTTATAGGCTTCGATCCTTCTCCCATTCCTTATCTGATTAGGGTTTCTGGGCTGACTCTTCCTAAATTCTCCTCGGGCCGAGGTCAACCAGTCCAACATTTTTACCTAGCGCTTTTAGGGTTCCATCCCTTTTTGGCTAAGCTTATGCTGGGCTCGCCTTTCTTTTGGGATTGCTCTTCTCTCCTTCGCTTGCTGTTCGTTGACCATTTTACCCTTGATTCCAAAATCCACCCACAACACACATACGTGCACGCAGGCATGGCGCGCACACATACGCACACATATAATAGAAAACAATGATGATTCTTGTCCAATTGTATTATTGTAACTAATTTTGCTTCACACGCACACGCACATACAGATAATTGAAAACAATGATGATTCTATCCAATTGTCTTATTGTAACTAATTTTGCTTCTTGACTTATTTGTATTTTGAGTATTTGATAACGTAAACTTTCGATAATTCTTCTCTAATATTTTAATGCATTTTTTAAATTTTGCTGAGTTATATTTAAACTACAAAACAATAAAGAAAAAACAAAAATAGGGGGAAAAAGATACCAAGAATTTAATAATTAGTTTCTGTTTCTGTTTTTTTTTTTTCAAGAACCAAGAAACAAATACAGATATCAAATATATTTCTATTTCATTATTAACAAAAAAAAAAAAAAAGATAGAAAACGTTATCAAACAATGCCTAAAATATCTATTTTATAATTTTTTTAAGTTTTTTTTTTTTTTTTTTTTTTTAATGTCGAGGTGAAGAAACTAATTATGAAATTTTGAGATGAAAATTGGTGCCTAATTTAACTAAGTTATATTTAGATTGAAATAAATTTTTATAATCAGGATAAATTATACAAAATATCAACAAATTTTTAGATAGATTTCAATTATATGCTTTAAAAAAGTTTCATTTCTCAAGTGACATTACTTGATTGAAAAATAACATTATTTGCCCATATATAATTAAATGTTCATTATGGTACAATTTTTTTTAAAAAAGAAAATATCAATTTGGTTGTATTCAATTAAAGTTATTTTCATAAATGTATCAATTTATACCTTCATCCGATTTTATCTGACAAATATTGTGATATTTAATATTGATAATAAAACTTTTATGTTAGTTAAATTATGCTCACATTGACATTGTATTAAGTTATACTAACACTAAAAGTGATATTATATTTAGCATTTTGATTATTTAATAAAATTTATAAGATAGTGTTGGTGGTAGTATTTTTGTTAACATTTTCACATTTCGCTAAAATTTATAAGTTATATGTTTTTTTTTTTTTTTTTTTTTTTTTTTATAATTTATAGAGTGAGATGGATCGAACCTCAAACGATCTCGAAGTTGGATAGTAGTATAAATTCAGGTCAGTCAAATTAAATTCATGTTGACCATTTATAAGCTATATGCCAGACAATGATTTTTGTCAACATCTTAATATTTCACTAAAATCTATAAAAAGAAATTGTCAGAAATGACCCTCAAATGTTTTTATCTTCAACAACTGTCTCTTAGAGAACTTGTTGAAGTAGTTTTTCTCAATTCTTCTCGACTGAGATCGAACCTAAGATTCAAATAAAAATTACTTCTTTTAATCATACATATAAACTATTGATTTTTTGGATTTTCTTCGATGGAATATCAGTCGGGATGAACATTGTATGCAATCTTTCCTAAATCTTATATCAACTTACATGATCTATTTAAATCTTCTTTAGATTCCTAATTCTTACTTTGAATTACCAAATCTCATGTTTTCTCGTTCGAAATCCAAATCCAAATCTTCTAAAGTTCCAAAAAAAAAAAAAAAAAATCTCAAATCTTCTCCTTTCATGATAATCTAAATTTCTAAATGATTTAATGAATTTCTCGTTGTTTCTCCTTCGAGGGATTATGTGGTGGTCTACGAAAGAAAATCATATCTTAGATGATCTACAATGTGGTTTCTCCTTTAAAAAAAGAGTAAATTTTGGAAAAGATTATGTAAGATTCATAAATAATTACATATGATCATAATCTTCGTCTTGATCGAGATTCCATCCAAAAGTCTCAAAAAAATGATACTTTAAATGTGGATGAAAAGAAGTTAATATTTTTTTCGAATTCCGAGGTTAACTTCGGTTAGAAAAGAACAAGAAAAACTATCTTAGTGAATACATCAAAATGATGTTACTTCTAATAAATTTCATGAGTGAAAAGTTTGAAAATATTTATGAATTTTTAATTGGAACAAAAAATGTTATGACTTATGCACCGACATATATGTCGTGCTCTTCATGGTAATTTTGGTTGATTCGTTGTTTAAAACTTACTTTTCTTTTTACTTCTTTTGTTTATTTGTTATAATTTTAAAAAATATCAATTTATAATTATAAATTCTTGAGAGTTATACCAATTGAAATCCTAAACTAATAATTATATCAATTATCAATTTAAAATTTGAACTTTCGTAAATTTACATTTTACAGTCTCATGTAGATTTTGTTCGATTAATATCATATGAAAAAATTAATCAATACCAATTAAACTCATAAAATTCCATTAGTGAATCAATTTAGATTCCTTATTACAATTACATTTCAAAACCACCTATTCTTCATTTCTCACTCATATGTAAATTTCTTCAAATGACAATTTTACAAAACGGATGATTAAAGTTCATGCATGAACAATTCTTAATGAAAATTAACTACGGGCTTAAATTGATTCACCAATAAAAGTTTAGAAGATTAATTGATACAATAATAAGTCTTGTATAATGTTTTTCTAAACGCAAAGTTGTGGAAGGTTTAAATTGAAATTACACTTACAAAAGTTAAATGTTTAGATTGATATATAATTATTGGTTCAAGGTTTTAATTGATATAACCCCAAAGTTTATGAGTATATTGGATCTATGAAATCGTCACTATATTCTCACAAGGTTGACATTCCAATTAACCGAGCATAACAACAACAATGCAACTAATACCTTCGTCTAATTTGTTGAATATGAAATTAGATACTCTCTAATCATAGAGGGAGATTTGCCTCTTCTAATTTGAGTTAGTATTTGGTTTTGACAATTTTTTACCCTCGATTCAATTTCGCTTGTTGACTCACTAATTATTTTTACAAACTGCAGAAACTCATAATTTTTAGTAATAAAAATAAAAGTGAAAAGATGTAAGTGAGCATCAATGAGACATATTTTTCTAATACATAACAATAATAATATTATTATTATTATTATTTTCGACAAGAGTGAGAGAATTGAATCCCTAACCTCGAAATTAATAGTACAAACAACATTATACTATTTGAGCTATGCTCACATTTTTATACATATTTTTACTATTTGAAATAATATTAAAAAAATTAACAACAACCCATTAACATAAATGGATTTTAGGTCGATTAGAATAAATTTCCAACATATTTAAAGTGAAAAATTTTTTTGGTTTAATAACGATGATAAAGAAGGGCTCGGGTGAATTATCTATGATCCCGAGAGTAATGTGCTCTTAAGGGTGCATTTGGTGACCCGTAATGAAATGAGATTGTAATGTAATGTAATAAAATATTCATGTTTAGATTGAGTTTTTGGGTCCGATTTGTAGTACAAAACTCATTTCATTCCGATAGTTTTTAATGTAACTCTGTTTCTCATCATTTACATGCTTCACAATCTCATTTTCATTCCGCCTTCAATTACTTGCGTTTTTCAATACTCTTCTGATTCCCAGTAATCCCAATTACAGTCCAGCTTCCCAAACACACCATGCGGTTATAAATCCACCCAAAAAGGGAGGTGTTAGCATCAGTCTCGCCATTGTTGTGGATATGATATCCGGGTATTTATTGAGGAGATTAATTTTGCTGGTAAGATTGTAATGTCTCTTGTTTTTGTCATGTTCCCCAAGATGAGAACAAAGTGGTCCATGCTTTCAATGTCAAAATAAGCACGGTTCAACATAAATACAATGATATGTATTATTAACCTCGAAAACTGATGTTTGAATCTTTCACTTTATATTGAACCATAAAAATATATATTTGAATAACAAGTTCAATCATCCAAAAAGTTCTCAAAATATTATTATATTGTGTCAAGTCGATACATACAAAATAGATCAATTGCGATGAATAGAGCTGGACTATTCACTACAAAAAGTTTAATATAGTTCTAACACATTTACGATAAATCAATTTGGTTGTTCACATGGGATGCAATCAAGGTTAATGGGACACAAATGATCACATTTGGACAATAACTTAACAACTATTCACCAACTGCATTAAAAAATCTTTATAAATAAGGCATCTTATTGGAAAAGGGAAAGTAATATATACTATATTGTCGTTAGTCTGCCACGCTTGTTAGTTGTAATCCTTATTATAAAGTGAGGAGAATCCAATCATATAAAAATCATATTTTATCTTTATGTACAACAGAAGTAAAAATAATAATAATAATAAAATGAAAACAAAAATGAAAATATATTTTACGTAGTCGTTATTTCAAATTTCTTGCAAATATATATATATATATATATATAAATGAAGCCGTTAACCGCACCTTTAGCTTTCCTACTCAAATCAATGAATCGTATACATTTCATTTTTCTTGGCAAAAAAAGGTATACATTTATTTTTCAAAAAAAAACTTTTTGGGACAGAATGAGTATAGCTAAATTAGTATAGTATTTTTAGTATCAACTTCGAGGTCAGATGTCCGGTTCCCATTCACATAATTAATATAGGATTGCTTATATAGATAATCATTAGCCCATAAATATTAAAGTTTATATAATAAAAGGAAAACTAATTGCAAATATAATACAAATTTAGGCTCAAAAGTCTGAAAAGACGAAAATAGACATCCACGGTCTGGCCCATTTTCAAGAGAAGCCCTATTTCACTACAATCATCCTTCTTCCACGGTCTAACCCATTTTCAAGCAATACCATTTCAAATCGTGGAAGACAATCAGTCATCACGGGTAGAATTCTTTCTTCCTTCGATTTCGCTCCATAGATAGCGACTGTGCGGTTCTTCTTCCTCCTTTCGATTTTGCTCCAAAATTCAAAAGGTACGTTTATTCTTCATCATTTCTTTGTCTCTTCTTCCTCGTTTCTTTGTCTCTTCTTCATTTATAGCAAAACTTTGAAACCGTAGGACATCATTCTTCTTTCGTTGACAGTAGTAATTCCAATTCTTCGGCTATCGTCTATTGTTGTCGATTCCTCTTCCTAAAATCAGTGTGAGTAGGTTTAATTTCATTTTCAAATGATATTTGTTGATATGTTGTTGATAGTTCATTGATTTCCTTTAAATTAGGACTACATGCATTCTCCATCGTTTTTAGGGATTTCATTCGCTGTTTTATTACACATTTTGGTCACTGTGGTAACTTTTCTTTCTGAACAAAAGTTGATCATGTGAATTTTTTGTATTGTGTTTGATTATGTGTTGACATTAGTGATTTTAATTCTTTAGCTACCATCTGTTGTTGTCGAAATCAGTGTGAGAAGGTTTGATTTCAATTTCAAATGATATTTGTTGATATGTCGTTGATAGTTCATTGATTTCCTTCAAATTAAGGCTATATGCATTCTCCATCTTTTGTAAGGATTTCATTCGTTTTTTTAGTACACTTTTTGGTCACCGTGATAACTTTTCTTTCTGAACAAAAGTTTTTATGTGAAGTTTGTTGTACTGTGTTTGATTATGTGTTGACATTAGTGATTTCGATTCTTCGACTATCATCTATTATTGTCGATTCCTCTTCCTAAAATCAATATGAGTAGGTTTGATTTTAACTTCAAATGATATTTGTTGATATGTTGTTGATAGTTCATTGATTTCCTTCAAATTAAGGCTACATGCATTCTCCATCTTTTTTAAGGATTTCATTAACTGATTTATTACACATTCTGGTCACTGTGATAGTTTTTCTTCCTAGTTGATTGTGTGAAGTTTTTTGTATTGTGTTTGATTATGATTTACAGTAGTGGTTTTGATTCTTCAACTATCTTCTATTGTTGCTGATTCCTCTTCCTAAAATCAATGTGAGCAGGTTTGATTTCAATTTCAAATGATATTTGTTGATATGTTGTTGGTATTCATTGATTTCCTTCAAATTAGGGTTACATGCATTCTCCATCTTTTTTAGGGATTTCATTCACTGATTTACTACACATTTTGGTCATTGTGATAACTTTTCTTTCTTAACAAAAGTTGATTATGTGAAGTTATTTGTACCGTGTTTGATTCCTGATTTAGTTTGCAAGTAATCACAACTATGATTTTGATGTATGTTGTTCCTACTGATTGTGATAATAATATGTTGATAGTTTGTTGATGGATTTGTCTTTGTTTCCTATATTGTGATTTGTTGATTGTTTAATTATGCTATCAATTTACATTTTTGATAGCTACTATTAGTGGTATTCTTTTATTGCTGTCACTATCTATCATTGATAGTACCACTAAGAGTATATAACATTAGAAGGATACCGTTGATAGCATCCTTAAGTGATATTCCTAATAGGCTACTATCAATGATGTGAATGTAATGTTTCTATAAAGTGGTATTGTTAGTGTTTGTTTTTAGTATACATGGAGAAAGGAAAGAGAAAGTTATTGGAAGGATCAACATCATTTGGAAAAAAACACAATAAGCTCAATATCCACAATTTAATGATATTTTATAAATTTATATACATTTGTTATTTATTTTTTCTTATATTTACGTTGTTATATAAACATGAAAATGTATTAGTTATTCCAGAAAGTGAATGGAGAAACCTATTGAAAGTCAGCTTCTTCATAACCTTAGAAGTCCTATCCAACATAGGAAAATTAGATGAGCTATCACTGCAACAATTTAGGGAATGTCCTTTTGGGCACTTCTTAAATATGAAAATAAAAATGGTACCTATCCAACTAATATCACACCTGATTAGAAGGCAATGCATGACTACGAAACAAAATATCTTGGCCTTTTAATATAGAAGAACATATTTTAGAATTTGACCTCAAGGAATTTTGTTTAATAACAGGTTTAAATTTTGATGATTACCCTGTAGATGGTTTCTATAATGAAAAAAAAAATCAATGGAAAACACAACTAGGAACTTCTTTTTCAAGACAAATACGAAAATTGTAAGGAGGGAGCTTTAACCTACTTTAGGTTCTAATGCCAATATACTCATTGATGTAAAGGTCAACCTTGCAAACTTGCATTTTTTAGAAAGCTTCCTAATTCCTATACAAGGACATAACAAATTAAGTTATAAGCATTTAAAAATGTTGGATGATGAAGAAAATTTAGATCTTATCCATGGGGTAGGGTGTCCTTTGAACTAGCTGTAGAGTTTTCTAAGGAGGGTTAAGCCATCTTCAATTTTCTTCCAAGGATTTCCTTTTGCTTTGGTATATTGCTTTCAAGATTATACCAAGACTATCTAACCCTACTATTGGATTTGCACGAAAAATAAGAAATGATGAACCTAGAATTACTCAATGGGAATCTCAAGAACCTAATGAAGGTAGTGAATGTACCTAAAATAAGATAAACATGAAATTAAACGAGTAAGCCAAATTACAAAAGGTATATGATTGATTGATGTCTATCAATGAGAACGTCTATCACTGGTTAGAGTCTATCAACAATAGATTCCATCATTTTCATGTTATCAATGATGGAAGCTATCGGAGATAGACTTCTACCAGTGGTAGAAGCTATCATCGATAGATCATGCAACTTGTTAATAAGTTGGAAATAAAAAAAAAATAAACTTGGATTCCTTTCTTCTAACTTCATAAAAAACTTTGGAATCAAAACATATGATTCGCATGCATCGCCTTTCAAAGACTTCATTATTTGCTATTTTCCTCTCCATGCTTTATAATAGCTAATATTTACTCCAAATTCCCGACGAACTTTATTTACAATATCACTAGGAGTTGAGGTATGATAAGAACTAAATCTAAAATCATTTTTCAAACATTCAGCTATTAAGGACGAGGAAGCTTGCCTATGAGAAGTCTGAACACTTTTTATAGAACAATCACGAATATCAATAAATTTCCTATGCATCTACAAAACACTGCACTTGTAACGGAATGCCCTCACATACCATTAACAACCATCTTGAACACATCGAAATACAATTGCTCTTGAATTTGATGTTACAGTCTTAAATTCAAAATTCTTCTTGACTTCTATCAAGTAAAAACAATTTGATAAAGTCTCTTTACTAGCAAACACATAATTTTCTTTCAAATCACGAACAATATGTATATCCATAATCACTTGGAAAATCGCCATCATCAATCATAGACATAGAAGAATGAACAACATAAAAATCATTCTTAGCTCCGCTAGAAGCTCCACTAAAAACAACATTGGAAGGCACTTCCAAACACAAACAAGTGACGTGAGCAACCGAAAGATCTCTTGTATTATGTTCCTTAACTAAAGCTAAAAACCAAGCTACATCCTTATCTTCACAAATTTAAACTATATTTTGAACTTCATTCATAACAAAATCTAATAAAAGTTGAAAATTCTATGGAAGAAGGAGATGCATTCAAACAAATCTCCTTCACTATTAAACCCACAAAATCTTCAAAAACCATTATGGCATTTACTAAAAACTCCAACATATTTATAATTCACGTAACAATGTTTTTTATTCTATATTCCACTATGAAAGATAACTATTGGAATAACCATATTTTAAAATTCCTGCGAAAGTAAAACAAAAACTATTTAATAACAATATCAATAAGTTCTAATATCTATCAAAAGCAAATATAAATTTATCACTATCACTTATACTAGTCTATAACTAGGCATGTCTTTCAACGGATATCAATAAGAAACAATGAACACATAAAAAATGATAGTAGTGACATATATTCTATCAATGATAATCACTATCAATGATAGCTTATTGATATGTTACGATTGATGACAACAACTTCTAGATCCTAAGTTAATACAGTGAAAATTGCAAAAAATTATAAATGAAAAACAAAAAGTCAAGTGGTCGTAATATCAAACCGAAAAATATCAAACATCAAAATATATCGATATGTTTCTAGAAATATTATACAATATCAAAGAAAATAGTGAAAAACACAAACCTCAAAATCATTAAAGAAAAGAGTAAATAATGCAATAATTTAATTAATTGAGCAAACCTCAAAATATCAAAGAAAAAGTTAAGAACGCAATGAAGAAAATAAAACCTCATGAAAGCACAACAAACTTCCCTCATAATCCACTTTTTTTAGGGTGAGTTGAAGAAATCATTAAGTTCTTGAGAAGAAGAAGAAAATAGTAAATGAGCAGAAGAAATCGGAAAAAAAAACGAAAAACAAAATAAAAAAAGAACACAAAAAGAAAACAACTCACAATTGAAGATGCAATAGAGAAAAGGAAACAAACTCACAAAATTGAAATGAAAGAAAATGGAAGCATAACGATACCCAGACGCCAGAGTTTCACTGTGAAACGAAGGAAAACAAAAAAGTAAAAAAGGAAAATTGGGAAAGAGAGGGTAGATTTGGAAATTTTTAAAATATTAATAGCTTGCCAGTTGATATTTGCTATATTAGCAAATATTTTAAACGTGGAATATATGATAAGATTTGTTTTCTTGTTTGTATTATTTGGTACAAATTTCCATTAATATAATATCTTTGCAAAAAAAGAAAAAGAAGAAGATATTTTGGTGCTAATGTTATAAAGTTTTAAAATATACTTCTTTTTAGTTTAGTTTCAAAATATTTAAGAATGAGTTAAAAAGGTGTATGAATAATTATTTTTATTATTTTAAATTCAAAGAAATAATTAAAAAAACAAGCAAAGTGAGTGGAAGAGGAGAGATGAAATATAAAATTTTAATTTAAAATGTCATATTAAATTTTTTAAAAAATAATAGAAAACACCCGTTGACCTTTTAAACCCATTCTTAAAAATTCGAAGATTAAAACTCCGTTTGATAATTATATGGCTTTTGTTGGGGTTGATGCCTAAATCTCGTGGGTCCTATAGTTTGTAATCGTAACGTACAAACATTTTACTTATTTAATAAAATATGGGATATTTTATTTGACATTTAGTAGCATTAACCCACAAACCAATAAACTAACATTCAAGGTTATCAACTGTGGCTTAAACATGTATTAGAGACATATAGGTGAATTTTGTTTAAGTGATAACCTAAATGGTCTGTAGTAGATGGATAAGGTTGTATACCTTATCCTAGTGACACTACGAATATTACCTACTTTCTAGATGTTACAATTGTTGTAAAGTACTACAGATGATCTGATCCTGATCATTCATATGGAAACATATGAGGGGGTATACAAACGAGTTTGTATAAGAGCGGACCACGAAATGAATAGTCTCTTTATATAACGTTGTTAATAATAGAGACTTACATTTCACCAGGATGACCATAGGTGGCATGACCTAAATCTTGAGTGAGTTGCGAACTCCTGCCTATGAAGGCGGTATTTTGATTTGTATGGGTGAGAGTGGCCAGATCACCGACTCAATAAACCTACCATTTTGGGGAGGGGAGGTGAAAACACTGCTACACAAGATGGAATTCACTCATTCCCTAATATGGTGGTAAGTAGATAAATTGCTTCCTTAAGGGCTAATTTCGAGGCTTGAATAATGTGATGTCACACCCTCTCCTGGCCGGAGAGAGGTTTGGTCATAGTGGAACTGTGACTTATTGTTCATTAGAGGGATCAATGGTACTTAAGAAGTTAGATGTAACTATAGGGGTAAAATGGTAATCTTGGCCCGACTATACATACAAACAATTTGTGAAGGATCATCATACTGTTTCCTTGGTAGCTTAATTGGGATAATTGAGAAACAAATTAATTGTTGGTTAATTTAGATGCTTCAAATTAATTGAGGGAATTAATTATATATGATATAAGTAATATAATGTGTTTGATACATTATAATATAAAGTTTTATTTGAGAGGAATTAAATATTTGAATATGATTCAAATATTAATTATGTGAATTGGATTCATATAATTATAGTATACATGTGATTTATATTAAATACCATGCATTGATGAGAGAATTAAAAACTATAGGTTATGTGTTATATATCTAATATAACCTATAG
>NC_052359.1:74522409-74571854 GCF_009727055.1 Benincasa hispida | reverse complement strand
TATATAATAAATTAGTCATTACATGTAATATATTTAATTTAAATTTAAACTATATTTTTAATTTAGTTTTGATTTTAAAATTAAAGGGAGGGAAAAAGAATTTTTTTCCTCCCAAAAAACTCTCTCTCTCTTCCAAAAAATTAACACAAAGCCCATAAAACTCCCGTGGATTCTCAATTAAAGAAAATACCTTAGTAACCTAATAAATTATTTTGTGTTGCTGCATTTTTTGGGTGTTTGTGATCGTGACTGTTCATGACCGATTGAGAAGGATTATCGTGAAGATCTTGGTTCTTCAAAGGTAAGTGTACATTTTCTAACCCTAAATTCTCCTTTAATAGTATGTTGTAAAGTTTTTGTTGATATGCATAATTTTCTTTGTTCTGTAAATTTTGATTTATGTGAAAATAAAATTTGGGAACAATTCCGCTTCCGCTAAGGACCTCAGAGTTCCTTCAGTTTTTAGTTTTTCTAATATTTGAAAATCAAGCTCATAAACATCATCCCATCTCTAGATTTCTTTGATTTGTTATCTACTTTCTATCAATATCTTTAAAAGTCAAGCTAAATTTTGAAAATAATAAAAAAATAATTAAAAAAATCTATTTTTATTTTAGAATTTAACTCATAATTCAACTCTTTTAGATGTAAAAAAACTAAAGTAACTTTAAGAAATTGAGAAGAAACATGAACAATTTTAAAATAATCAAATGGTTAGCTAAGCCTAAGATTATACATTTTAAAATTAGAATCTATGATTTGAAAAATTTATGCAATTATTTTATGGTATAGAAAATGACAACATGATAGTTGAAAGAAAAAAAAAGGACCATTTTTAAAACGAAGTGGTTTGTTGAATAGCAAACTCCTTCCAAACAAGTTGATTAAATAATTCCATCATTCCCGTTCAAGTATTCCAAATTGGGATGAGAAATAGGTAATCCATGATGGCACGTACATTAATATAATGTATAAATTTGATTTATTTTAATTGAATAATTGTGACATAGAGATTGAACCATCGAACATTTAGAATGATAATATTGATATCTCATCCTAATTAACTATAAATTCAAATGTTAAATTTAGGCAGATGTGTCTATTTAGTCTCTCAATCTATAAATGTAGCTCTGGATATCTCTAAATTATGTATTGTGGTGTAATGTAATTTTACCAATCGAACTAATTTTAATTACTATTAGATGAAAATAAGTTATACATTGAGATTCATAGTATAAATTAGAACAAGGACCTCTATTGTATGAGACATTTTGGGTGGTTCCAACAAATAACTTGTGAAAGCTTAAGCCAAATGAAAAATATCACACGCTTATAGAGATATGCAAAGGGCATGTTGTCTTTTATCATTTGATATCAAGGTCATGGTTTAAACCTAGTTCGACAAGCTAGTACAATTTTTATTTATTTATTTATTTTATAAATCAAATTAAGTTGATTTGGATGGAAAGTAGCTCTATTAAGTTAGATAGATTGATAGGAGGAGTATATCTTTATTCGAAGAGGAAAGATTAAAAGTGTGATAGTTGCTGAGACTAAATATATCCGATGATGTGAATCATAATTGTGCCCTATCTAGCTTTACGTTGGGCTTTGATAAGAACAAACACTTGAAGTTGGACAAGATTGATGGATGAAAGGAGACTCAACTGTGGCACTTTGTAAACTCTAAATTTTGTATTCAATAAATTCTTAATCTATTTGACCTTTTTTATTTTTTATTTTTTATTTTTATTTTTATTTTTTTTTAATAATTTATTCAACAAATTCCTACTCTAAATTTTGTATTCAACAAATTCTAAATCTGGTCTTATTACACATAAAATTTAATTTTATGTCTTAGACATTTATTGATCTTAAAAAAATGTTAATGATGTGCATTAAGTTTCTAACATTTTTTCATAAACCAAACCAGACAAATGAAGGAATTTTTTTTTAAAGTCAATAGTCTAAATTTGCAGTTTAACTTTGGGTTTAAATCACATATCGGTCATTCAACTACCAAGCTTGTTATTCGTGTCCGATATAGTAGTCAAACAAAAATCATATGTATAATTAAAAGCCTAGAGAGAACAAGTTTATTTGATAATGTTTGCCAGGCTAAAATTTAATATTATATGAATTTTATCGATATCTAAAATTGTTGGAAGGTAAGATAGGTTGCTTAATGAGATTAGTTGAGATGCTTATAAGCTAGTGACAAATCTAAAAATTTTGTAGACACGAACTTTATATAATTTAGTAAAGATAAATGTAGTGAATAACAACTTGAACTTGGGCTCAAAGAGGGTTAGAATGTAAATTTACCACTAGGTTAGCTAGTGGTTTCGATACTATGTTATATATATACAAGTTGAGGGAGGCTCGAGCCCTCCTCAGACGCATACTAAATCTGCCCTTGCTGTAACCTAACTCAAACACTCAGATATACTAAAAAATTCAACTTTGTTTTATCTTAATCCCTAAATTTTCATAATATCCATTTTTTTTTCACAATATAACTTTTAATTTGCTCGATGTGGTATTTAAAATTTAAGAAAACAACTAATTTGGTTTGTTCAATACATATATTATTTAAATGTCAAGAAACAAAAACAGAACCAACTTAAAAATTCATTGATTAAGATGAAATAAAGCTGAAAGCATAATATTAAATTTCCGTCAACATGTTAATATTCTTACGTTTCTATGGATTCGAAATCGACATAAAATGTGAATCAATATTTCCATTATATTATAAAAAATCCACGAAACACAAAAGAAAAACGTCAACGTGATATTAATATAAATATAATATAAATAATAGACATATTAACTTATTTGAAAATCATAAAATATTTATTTACTAATTTAAATTTGGAATATTTTATTTAATAAATTTTCGAAAAATATGGATTGAGATCTCAATATTTCATCAATATTTTTATTGAAATTTAGGTAAAATTAATATCTCGATATTTGCGTTGACGTGGACTTAAATGTTGGTTGAAAGTGAAATATTTTTGGTGAGTAGGTAAGTATTAGAAACGGATTAACGTTTTCCAAAAAAATAAAAAAAGGAAAAAAGAAATTAGAGGGGATAGCTAAAACGGAGGGTGATAAAGGGATGTGGACACAGCAGAAAAGTAGTAGAACTTTCCACAGTGGAAAGCAGCCATTGAAAGCGTCAGCATCAGCGGAGGAAGAGAAAGCACTATAAAATAAAATATTTTTAGAAAAAAAGAAAAAGAAAAAGAAAAAGAAAAAGAGAAAAAACCCATCCATCAACTACAAACAAGAAGACGAAGTTGAGAGAAAAGAGTGAAAGCATAAGACCGCACTTCTACTACTACTATTTCTACTACATCTTTCAGCTGAGGCTCGGGTGGTTCCCAACATTTCTCCTCTTCTTCTTCTTATCCCATTTCTCCTCCTCTTCTCCCATCCATAATTCTCCGATCCTTCTCCTCCTCCTTCCATGGCGTTTCCCTCTGTTTCCTCCTCCATTTCCCATCTCCGCCCTTCCTCTTCTCCTTCTCTTTCTCCTCACTCTCCTCTTCTCTCTCCCACTCACGCTCTCTCCCTTCTCGATTTCGTTGCTTTCTATGGCAGGTCCAATAGAACCAGAAGGAAATCATCCCTCTCGTATTCCTCTTCTTCGTCTTTGCCTAATCGCTCCTTTCGTCACTTCACTTCTTCCAAGTCTTCTTCATCGATCAACGCGGTTCTCGATCTTCCACTCCGTTCTTCTCCTCCTCCTTCTTCTTCTGAACCCCTTCCTAAGGTACGTATTTCTACCGAGATGTGTTTGTTTGGTTGAAAGTATGTTTATTGTTCACACTGACGGTTCAAGTCTGGATGGGGAACGCTTCACCGTGTCTTGTTATTCGAGTCTCTCTGTGTAGTCGGAGTGACGATCGTTTGTGAATTATATTTAGTTTTACGTACTAGGATTCTGATGATTGAACGAGGAAGTTGATTGATGCATTTCTGTAATGTGTGTATTGGGGGTGGTCTTGGAGTCCTGGGATGTAGTGTAAAGTAGCTGCTGTTTTATCCTACGGTTTGTTCTACTTCTAGATTGTATGGTAGTTGGTGCTTATGTGTGTGTCCTTTCCCCGTGGAGAATGTTATGAAATTGATAAACAAAGAAAACATAAAAGGTAGAGAGTAGAAAAATCGACACTAAGATTTACATGGTTCACTAAAAGTATGTTAGCCATGTTCACGGGTAGAGGGAGAGAATAGTTTATTATTAGAGAAAAAATATCAGATTATAGATTCAGTGAGATCTCGTGTTTGGTCGTTTGGAGCTCCAAATAATAGATTTAAGGCATTCCAATAGAAAAGAAGACATAATTGATTATTCTATTAAATTGATGTTTGTGTGAGGATGACATTGACGTCAAACATTTTTTCTTAATGTTGTTTTTTTGTGCATCATTGCCTGTCAAGAATTTTTGGAGTAACAGTGATCCATTTGTAAGTTTCTGGTCCACGACAATCTATTTGTATTAGTGTTTAGAAAGCCTACATCGGCCTCCATACTTGCTTAAAATGGTTCTTAGAGATGAAGAGGCCCCTTGAGGAAAAAGATAGTACATTACATGCGTATATGATCCAGAAGGTTGAAAATCATCAGGTCAGGATCACATTTAGGTAGTCTTTGACAATTATACTCCAAAATAATCGTAGAGGGTATTATAAATTTCTGTTGTAGACTTTGCGAATGATGTGACCATCAATTCTATCAACAAATTTTGTGGAACAATCGCCTAACCTTACAACACTTGGATGTCAAGAAACTTGTAAGATTCTAACATCTTATATAGGTACCATTTTCTAAAAATCTCTTTGCCCTTCTCACATCTCTCAATGTCACTAGACCCCAACCCACGGCGGTTCATATGGTCATTAATTCTCTTGCTAATAACATTTTTATTTATCTTACTTAAAAGAAACGTTCAACCCAAATGGCCGATTTCAGTCCAGTTGTTTGATTATCAGTCCGAAAAGTTTTAGCCTTTAGGATACTGAACTGGAAGGTGTTCTTGTAATTAGTTCTCTTTAGGATGGAGTGCCCTCTTCCCCCTGACCCGTAAGTTGTTCTTCCTTTTGTTGGGCAATAAATTCTCGAAGAAGAAGAAGTGTTCCTTGACATAAACTCTTTCTAGCAATTGGTGAACTGGTAGGAAGATTTTTTGCGGCTGCTTATAGGAAGATCAGTACTAATGGAAGGTGTGTGAAAGAGGTGCCCCTACAACTAGCAATGTGTTTCTTCTAATCAAGCACATGAACTTCTTGACCATCTATTATTCTTTGTCCTTGGACTTGCAATCCAAGGGTAAAGTGGTTCAAAGTGTTCGGCTCAGCTTTGGGATTTGAGGCATGTGGGAGGCTTGGTTGTATTGGGTTTTAGTGGTAGGTCATGTTTCTTAAAGTGCAAAGAGAAAGAAAGGTCGGGACTACTTTTTTGAAGCACAAAATAGCGAAGTATGAATAAATTTGTCAAAAAGTATATTAACATGAACAATAAGATAGAGCCTTTGCAAGTGATTCTTTAGAGAAAGGTATTTGGACATATTTTTAATGAATGAATGAATGAATGAATTAATAACAATAATAATAATATTAATTAATTAATTATTATTTTTAACTAAAGCAAGGGTTCCTTTTGCCTTGCATGCGTTTTGAATCAAGGATAACAGGGAGATAGACTAAAATCATATGAATAATCTCATCTGTAGCTACTATGTGGAGATCATGGAGAGGATTGAAAAGGATTTTTGAAGAGAAAGTTAGCAATCTTGCAAAGATTTGGAATACTTCCGGGCTGTATTTTTTTTTCTTCCTCCCTCCTCCCTGAAGTGCACAATAGAAAAATGAAGATAAATTTAAAAAATATGTAAATGAATAGCATCATGAATGATAAGATAATAAAACATTGAAGTAATGAGAGAAACTTTAAGAACCATTTTTAAACCACTCCTGTTGAGTTTAGGCAGCTATTCCTATAGAACTTGTGCACTCGGAGGCCTCGTAAACTCAATAAAGTGGCTTCACTGTTTGAATAAAGTTCTCTTTCCCTGCTTTTACTTTTTTTTTGTTTAAATTCTCTTTATGTGCAAGATATTTAATCCTTAACTCTAATTTCTATATTCGTTGTATAACTTAATTCAAATTTCTTATGGATTTGTTTAAGCTTTATGAGAAGCCACCCTTTTGAAAATCATTGTATTCTATGTCTGTAATCAAAGCATTTAGTTATACCTGTATACTTGATGTAATTTGATGCTGACCAGGTTGCAAATTTGGATGACATAATATCAGAAAGAGGAGCATGTGGAGTTGGATTTGTTGCCAACTTGGAAAACAAAGCATCCCATAAGATTATTCAGGATGCTCTTACAGCACTAGGCTGTATGGAACACCGTGGTGGATGTGGAGCTGATAATGATTCTGGTGATGGTTCAGGATTAATGTCTTCCATCCCATGGGATCTTTTTGATAATTGGGCCAACGGGCAGGGAATTCCTTCATTTGATAAGTTGCATACTGGCGTTGGCATGGTTTTTCTCCCCAAAGATGATGGCCAAAATAAAGAGGCAAAAGAAGGTGATTGTTCAATTATAATTGATCTACTTGAACCAGATTAATTGTCTCTCCTTTATTATTGATTATTGCTACTGTTTTTTACTCAAGTGTGTATATTTATCTATTTATTTTTTGGCAATTAACAAAACTTTTTCTTGAGTTTTGAAAAGCTACAATTGGTCAATTTTTGTTTGAACTCTTGAACTCTGTGTTATTTGGACAGTATTACTTAGCTATATCGTGATGTAAATTGTTACCACGTTTTAAATCTTACACTTTTTCGTCTCTTAATACCAATTGGATAAGTTGGATTTCTTTCCCATCTTTTGTAATTTCATACATCAATGAAATTGTTTTTATAAAAAAAAAGCAATATATTCTTTTACCTATGGTAAACTGTGGGCAGATGTGGGATGATGAAATGATTTGATATGATTAGCTGACGTAAGCCTTTTCTTACAAGTTTCGATCCGTTAATAATAAAGAGTATTAAATAGTTAAGAATCTAGAGTTTTTTTGGGAGAGAAATTCAGGAAAAAAGTACTAGAATGAGAGGAAAGAATATAGAGTTTGCTGCTTTTGGTTGGCAATTTGCCGCTCCTTTGGACACAATTACGTGAATCAGAATGATGTTCATTGATTCCCTTTTGAGGAAACAAAAGGGCATTTGTGGGCTAGCATAATTAGAGCCATTCTTTGGAAGATATGGGATGAGAGGAACTCAAGGATTTTTCGAGGAAAAGAGAGATCTCCTGGGAAAGTTCTTGAATCATCTTTATTCAGTGCTCTTTTTCTGTGTAAAAATACACATCCCCTCAACAGTGACAACTTAAATTTCCTTGTTTCTAGTTGGAGGAATGTTTTGCAATCCTGTTTATGGGCCCCTTTTGTAACACTTTGGATATTTCATTCATAATGAAATTTTTACTTATCAAAGAAAGGAAAAAAAGTATAATTTGAATAGTATTTAACAGATTCTTCATAAAAAAGTTGAAGAAAAATAAAAGAAGAAAATAAGAGGGGGCTTTTAGAGCACGCTTAAGTGTGCAGACTTGCACTGAAGGTGGGGGCCTCTCTTCATTGAAGTGAGGTGCACATCTCTTGTGTTTCTGGGGCCTAGGCTTGCTTGTCAAAACACTCAAAATAATTTATTTATCCAACTTTGTCTATATGGACATCACTTTTATTGCACTTTTAATTAGGTAAAGCTATTAATCCTTGTTTTGTAGTTATCGCAAGTATCTTTAGACAAGAAGGTCTTGAGGTGCTTGGTTGGAGGCCCGTTCCTGTGAAAGCTTCTGTGGTTGGTATAAATGCAAAGAAGACCATGCCAAACATTGAGCAGGTATTCGTCCAAGTAGTTAAAGAAGAGAATGTGGACGACATTGAACGAGAACTTTACATTTGTAGGAAATTGATTGAAAGAGAAGCAAACTCTAAGAGTTGGGGAAGTGAGCTATATTTCTGTTCTTTGTCGAATCAAACTATAGTTTACAAGGGAATGCTTCGCTCAGAGGTTCTTGGATTATTTTATGATGACCTTCAGAATGATCTCTATAAATCCCCCTTTGCAATTTATCATCGAAGATATAGTACAAATACTAGTCCTCGATGGCCTCTTGCCCAACCAATGAGGTTACTGGGTCATAATGGAGAGATCAATACGATACAGGTAATTATTTGTTTGTTTGTCTGTATGTTTTCTTTTGTTGGTGTTCTACTAATTGTCTCTAATCTTATGATGTTAATGTGTTTATGGTATAAGTTCAGTAAATACCTTTAAGCTAACTATTTACTGTTAATCAGGGAAACTTAAATTGGATGCAATCTCGAGAAGCCTCCTTAAAGTCATCTGTATGGCGGGGTCGTGAAAATGAAATTCGTCCATATGGCAACCCAAGGGCATCGGATTCAGCCAATCTCGATAGTGCAGCCGAAGTAAGATCTATATACATTATTAGTGAAAATGCATATCCATGGAGATGGACC
Organism: Benincasa hispida; assembly: GCF_009727055.1. Taxonomy (NCBI): domain Eukaryota; kingdom Viridiplantae; phylum Streptophyta; class Magnoliopsida; order Cucurbitales; family Cucurbitaceae; genus Benincasa; species Benincasa hispida. Next base: position 74,563,274 of record NC_052359.1, on the reverse strand, counting down.
ATATTAATCGTCTTATATTTAATTTGGTTATTTGCATATTTTGAACACATTACTTGCAAGTTTGCTTGTGCATTGTTATATAGATTCTTCAATGATTACAAATTTGTGTTGAGTGTCATGTCCAATGGTCCGTATAATAAGAAATGAAGGATAATCGAAAATTGGCAGTGACAATGTACAAAATAATCTAAGAGGCCACAAATATAATTTTTTTCTTTTAAATTAAAAAGGAGAGCTTTGGAAAAAAAGTATGAGAAGATAGTACAAATGTTCTTTCCTTCAATTTAAAAAAAAAAAAACCAAAAAGGATTATACAATGTTCATCCATTTGGCATGTATATTGGACAAAAAAGGGTTAGCATTCCCCAAACTTATTATTATTAATTTTTTTTTAAAATTTTATATTTATAAATAGAGACATTATATATTCAAGGGCAACCTAAAAAAGAGTTAAAAAGTAGCAATTATGGGGTAGAGAGAGCCTGCTCCTAGAGAAAACTATTACATGGAGGATCGAGCACCTCTGAAGTCTATGGTTTCAGTTCAACATTTCCCAAAGTAAGTAGTAATTCTTTTCTTTAGATTTATAAATAGAAGCATCTATTCAAGGGAAAACCAGAAAAGTGTTATAAACTAGCCTAGGGGTGGGGTGGGGAGTAGAGAGAGCCCACTCCTTCAGAAAACTATTACATGGAGGAGGAGGATGGAGCACAAAGCACATTGATTACCAAAAGGTTTTTCCTTTCGGGTTTTTGTGGTGGGAGGGCACTCCAACAAGAGGTTTTTATACTATTCAGAATCACAAATATCAACAAATGATTTTTATATCTTGAAATGGAACTTCAGCATGCTGTTAAGGGAGATTTATTGAATCTTTATTCTCTTGAGAATGAGAAAAATTTGATTATTGAAATTATTTCTCGCAATGGGGTTTCTCTTATTTCTCACGAAGATATTGAGAATGAAATTTTGGGTTTCTTTGCAACATTATATATGAAGCTTCCTACGACCTTACATGAAAGGATATGTTCTATAGGTTGTACGACTGTGACCTTGAGTTCTTTTATATCAGAAGCTTCCTGGGTCTATGATTATTCCTTCTATTGGTTAGTGGCCTCAAGTCTCGCATGCTCAGAATACTGCTCTTGTTCTTCCGTTTGGTAGAGATGAGATCATGATTTCATGATTTTGATACTCAAAGGGAGAAGCAAGTGTAAAGTCTTTTTGGAATAATATTCTTCAGCTCTTAGGCGGCCCTCTTTTAGCAAATTTTTCTCAAATCTTATGGTCCAACGCCGTGAAAGCTCTCTTGTCTGAGATATGGTTTGAATCAAATCATCAGGGTTTCTTTCTTGGTCTTTTCGCTTGGTTTCAGCTTGTCTACATGCATTCTCATGGTGTTCTCACTCAAAGGATTTTTCTAATTATTCTATTCAAGACATTTGTTTAAATTGGAATGCTTTCATTTTCTTTGTTTAATTTAGTTTGTATCCTTAAGTTGAACTTTTATTTTTAGTCTCTACGTTATTGTATTTTGAGCATTAAACTCTTTTTATTATATCAATGAAATGTCTCGTTTTCTTTTAAAAAAATGATTTTTGTATTTGGTGAATTTTTTGATTTTTTTTTCCAGCCATGAAAGCTCTAGCTGAAAATTTCCAACGTCGTCCAACTTTTGTCTTTCAGTCACCACCTATCAGAGCTACAAATAACCCATGCCATGTTAATCCATTCCCAATTAATATTGATTTGCTCTTGTTGAGTCTTCAACATATTTCAAACTCACAAGTGAAGAGGAGTGTTAGATATAATATTAAATTTACCTTCAAGAAACAACACTCTCAAGGTATCCTAATTCCTATCCTTCCTTTTCAATGGCCACGCTTTCAAAAGGTAGAAGAAGCATCTATGGCTAACCTTCGTTCGTGTTGTGCATTCCTATGGACTACTTGGCTTGAACAAAACTCTCTTATCTTTACCGATAAGGAATACGACTACAACGCAACACTCACGTCTATTACTTTCTTATCTCTTAGTTGGTATATGTAACGCCCCAGGCCCAGGATTCAGAATCCGGATTCGGCACCTGATGGCCCAGGCATTCTTTGAATCCCCATTGACCTGATTACGTCATCCTTACTTGTCTTGATGCTTTTAGGAGTAACGACTATCCCCCACAAACCAACACGGGTCCTTTTAGCATGCTTTGTCCTCACTCACATGTATATTAGGAAAATTCTCAGGAGGTCATCCAACATAAAATTGCTTCAAGCTAAGCACGCTTAACTTTGAAGTTCCTTTGATTGGGCCACAAAATGGAAAGTGCACCTTGTTGGTAGTGGTAGTAACTTCCAATTCTTTTAAGCATTTCCTAACTATACTTTTATGTCCTTAGGATCTTTCTCATTCGGATGTGATCTCGGTTCATTCATGTTCCCCTCCTAAACATGGGGCGTTATAGTATAAATTGCTCTTTCCATTTTGTAACTATAGTTTAACTAATTTTATGATGAATAGGAGAGATTCTTTTGTAATCCGATAGGATCCCCTTTTCTACTTTCATCTCATCAATGAAATTTTTGTTTCCTATCAGAAGAGAAAAAAAGGACCCAACTTGATAACCACACCTTGCATATGAGTGCTCCGCCAATAATCAATCTACTCATTTGCCATCAACATCAAAGGAGGATCTAGAATTTGACAATTAGAAACCGAAGTTGTTGATGTCTTGATGAGCTGGTCTATGCTCCAGCTGACAGAGAATTAAAATTGATGAACGTTAATTAGGCAGACTTAATTATTTTGTGTAATATTGATAAAAGGTTGTTTCTTGTTCACAAAAAATATTGATCAAAGGTTGGATTTTGAGATTTTGGTATTTTATTTGGTTCTTTACAGTGTGCTCATAATGGAAATTGTATTTCTATTATTATCAATATTTCTGTGCTTTCTAAAAAAATTGGTATGTTTCTCTTGAAGCCTGAAAGATAGATGACCACTTCTAGTTTATGTATTTACTGAATTTCTGCATAATCTGATTCTAGATCCTCATATTTTACTAGTTGTTGTCTTCTACTGGTTTAGTTGTTAATAAGAAGTGGCCGTGCTCCCGAGGAGGCTCTCATGATCCTTGTTCCTGAGGCTTACAAGAACCATCCTACCTTGATGATCAAATATCCCGAGGTACCATTGCCTTTGACCTTATCACTTTGTCATTCCATCTTTTTCTCTCTTCTTCCCTGGAATTTACTGTTTGCACACCTTCCATTCATCAAATTGAATTCACAGGACGCAGTGTCCATAAAATAAGTTTACAGTACATGTTGGATTCCATGAGGGTGTTAGGCTACTTGGGTTGTTTTCTTACGGATGGATTTCTATTTCATGGAATGCATTCTTCCCTTGTGTTTCTGTATGCTTTTGTTTTGTTTGCTGTTTTGGAAGAGAGAACAAAGATTTTCATTGAACTAGTGAAAAGAGACTAATGGTCATGTGTGCTTTTGTAAGACTGGATTCCTAATAGTTTATTATTGTTATTATTATTTTCTCCATTTCCTTTTCCTTTTTGTTTTCCTTTTTGTCTTAACTATCTTTTTCACCAATCTTAATTAGTTGTGTACCCATATTAAAATTACATTGGAGATGATTTTTTTTGTTGCTTTTCTAACCTTCTCTTAGGTTGTTGACTTTTATGACTATTACAAAGGTCAAATGGAGGCTTGGGATGGACCTGCTTTATTGTTGTTCAGGTAACATCTAAAAAAGGCTTCTTTTTAAGTGTCTGGTGGTTATGATATTAAGCAGTGAGTTAATAAATTAAGTTTCGCCTTGTAGTCTAAGTTTTTGATGTTAATACTAATTCAACATAGATGTAAAATATGAGTTTTGAGTTTAAATTGTTGCATGTTTTGTTCATGAAGAAAAAACAATGTCGTGGATTGATGAAATGGAGTCGTGGATTGATGAAATGGAGTAAAAGTTATTGCATCTTTTCAGCGTTTCTAAAGCAGATAGTCTTCATGTTGGGCATCTCTTAAGCTTAGTTTTCACCCACCCGCTATTTTTTTTCTCGTTTGCCACTCTTCCTTTTTCTTTCAACCTGTCTTTATTTTTCTATTTATATTTTTGTACAAGAAAGAGAAACTATTTCACAAAGAGAACAAAATATACAAACGTGACAAAAGGAGTTATTAAAAGATCTGCAATTGATTATGATGGAGGCAAGGGTATAATTAAGAACTCTTTTCCTTTTTTAAAGTCAAAAGTGAAGCCAACTTGGCTTTTTGGTGGAGCTCAAATCACACAGATTTCTTTATTAATTATAGTCCCATTTTGATTACAATTTATTTTGAACTGGAAACAGTTTTTTTCATTGATGTAATGATAAGAAACAAAAACTCATAAAGTACAAGAGATAGAAAGCATAAAATAAGGTGAAAAAACAAATTACATAGGAGAAACAAAAGTGTTCCAATAAAGGCATAAGTCTTGGAACAAATAATCTACATAAAATTTAGAAAAAAGCACCAGGAAGAAGCCTTGTGATGAGCCGAATCGAAACAAAGAAAACTATGAAATATAAATTTACCTTCACCCATTAGCTTAAACTTTTGGGTTAGTCGGTGATTTAATACAAACTATAACTCAGAAAGAGAGCTTTTACTGCGTTAGCCCATAAGTTGTTTGAGTTCAATGACTGGTTGGAAATAGCTAAAACGTTAAGAGTATACTTTCAATCTAATGTCATTGTCAATCCTCTGTTTGCGGAAAAGTCTAATAAAGCGGACCAAGGATCTCTAGAGGAATTGATTGAGGAACCAGGCAAATGGCAGATTTGTGGTTCGTTGCACCTGAAGTTTGAGAAGTGGAACAAATTTGTGCATAGCCGACTGTTGTATTCGAAAGGTTATGGAGGATGGATTTTGATCAAGAATCTCCCGTTGGATTATTGGTGCAAACAAACGTTTGAAGCTATCGGAGCATACTTTGGAGGTCTGGAAAATATTGCGACGGATGCATTGAATATCCTTATCGTATCTGAAGCTAAAATTCAAGTTAAGAAAAACTTATGTGGATTCATGCCATCATGGAAATATATATTCAATTTTGAAGATATAGAATGTATTGATCCTCCTCGAAAGGTGAAAGGAGAATTGTTCGTTAAAAATTTTATTAATCCAATTGATATTGTTTGTTTGAATCAAGTTTTGCAGAATGAAGGTTTGGAGTTTGAATCATTAAATCCCGATTTGGATTTTCTGTTACCATCTTGAAGTCCCTCAATTTTTTCAAGAAATCCATTAGTTTCCAGCACTAAGGGGGATGATTCAATTTGTAGAATTCATTAGAAGATTGCCATAAGTCTTCCCCTGAATCCAGTTCACCTTCACACCTGACGGAGAAGACAATCAAGAAACCAAACAGGACAAAGGTGAACGTAGAGGCAAAGTTATTGTGAAGAGAGAATGAAGTAGGCAGTCTGACATCTAGGCCACCAGAGAGTAGACGTTTGTTTCCCCATTAAATGGCGTTAAAGCTGTTACTCCAAAAGAGTTGATTGATCTCCCTTCGAAAATATTCAAGGTGACTTTGCCACCAATGATGATAACGCCTCAGTTGTTTCACACTCTAGGAATAATAGCTCCACACCTGAAGGGGTTTCATATCTTCTTGTAATCCCAACCAATGAAGCTCAACATTCTAATGAAAAAGCTGTTGGATCCTCAATTATTGAAAAGGCGGTAAATGGGTGCAAAATTACTCTCTCTCTCCAAGAATAGTAATCAACGATAGATTTTTTTTTGAAATGGATATGGAACTTTTCATTGATATCATAAAAGAGCAATAGCTCAATTACAATGAGACAAAATACAAAGAGACAAAATATCAAACCAAAGCAAACAAGAACTGAAAAAACAGTCATTAGTCCTCTTTTCAACGAAGCAGCGCACAAGTAAAATTGAAAAGTCTCTCTCCACACACACTTCATGTTTGGTGAAACCCAAGAGACGCTCGAATTTGTTGAAGCCTTTCCCTAAGCACTTTGCAAGGAAAAAGGCTTCCTTGCTAAATTCTTGGTCTACAATTATGAACTCAGATCTGCTTGAGGAAAGCAGCGTCAAGGTTCAATTCCCGATATTTTTTCTGAAAGAAAAGAGAGGTCGAGCTTTAAATTAGTTGTATCAGATAACAACCCGGATTTGTTAGAAGCTTGCTGCGTTCGTGCTCAACTACTAGTCCCTGCCGACAAGTCAGTTTCTAGCTCACCTTCAGCTCAGAAGTTTAAACACTCTGCTTTCATCATTCCAAATTCAAAGGTTCAATTTATGAGAGGTATTCCATGCTCTCCTTCAAATTTCCACCAAAAAAGGAGCATATAATCCAGCCTCAAATCTCCTATCAGTGCTAGGAGTGTGGACATAGATTGTGTCGGGGATGAAGCTGACCAAGAAGTGTAGCAGTGCAAGCTGATAACTTTGGGGTTGATCTCAATGCTCTGTTTCAAAATGAAGACGACTTGAAAAATAACTTGTTGGCTGCTTCATGTTTCTCTCCATTGTCCTCTTCTGAAATTCCTACACATTTGAAGTCCATAGTTAGAGACCGTGGATTAATTTTGGGTTGATTTTCCCCTTTGACAAGTTTCATTGAATCTGTTTGTCGTAAGTCTCAAGAACCTTCAGTCATTGAGCCAGCTTGATATGATAAATAGATCTTCAGAACATGCTTGTGTGTTTGGCATTGAATTTTTCTGATTCATCTCGAGGCTCACAATTTTGTGTTGAATCTATGTTACTATCTGGCAGCCTCCCTTGTAATTTGCAGGCTTTATTACATCCTTCATTGAAGTCTAGGCCACAGTTGATTTGGACTAAAGCTCTTAATGATTCATTAGATAAATTTTGGTTTGAAACGAATTGGCGCGTCTTTCATGATAAGCTTACGACTTGAAGGGATCGTTTTGACATTGCTAGACTCACAGCTTCTTCTTCGTGCTGTCCTTCTTGGCATTTTCAGAGTTTCCATCCAAGTCCTCTACTTGAACTAGAGAGCCCTAATTTGTTCAGTATAATTTTCTCTTGGCTTGTATTCTTGGCTGATTTAGTATGTTTATTTTGTTGGCTGTATTTGTTGATTGTATTAGGATATGCTGAGGGTAATATAGGGGTGTCATCATAGTGAGATGTCCGGGTGCATTACAGGATACTTGGTTATTGCTTTTGCTTTCTTTTGTTTGTTTCCTTTTGTATCTAATCGTATCAAACTAAAGAGGCTTGTTTGGTGATACATAAATTAGAAAGCATTAGAAAGCATTAGAAAGCATTTGGTGATACACAAGAAATTCTTTTGTAATTACACCCTTAATTTTGTTGATTATTAGTGATAGGCCTCCTTGTGTAGCTCTTTTTGGAGGGGTGCCTCAACCCCGCCCCTGAGATGTTTCCCTCTTTTGGAATATATCTTTTAATGTTTCTTAAAAAAAAAAAGAAGCCTTTTGTGATGGAAAGCCTTTTTGGGATAGTTTCTCCTTTTTTTCTTTTTTCTTTTTGGGTTGGATAAGAATGAGTAGGTGCATAGTGTTTTGTTGCGTTTCATTTACAATTACCCTTTAACATGGTTAAATATAGTCGGGAGGTTTTCTTGTCATTTCTTTTGAATGGTTGAAGCTATTATTTTCTAATTTTCATTTTTTGAAAGGTGAGGTTTACTGTGTATCTTATTAAGATTTCCCCTTTTTTGGTTTTAACACTGTACACCTCAGTGTAAAGCCTTGTTACCTTTTCTGAAAAATATAGGTTCATGCTAATTTCTGATCCTTGTTAATGCAATTGATTTTGTGCAGTGATGGAAAAACAGTTGGTGCCTGTCTTGATCGTAATGGATTGCGCCCAGCTCGGTATTGGCGCACATCAGATAATTTTGTTTATGTTGCATCTGAGGTTTGTTCTCCATCTTCTATTTGTTTTAGTTGCTAGTTTCTTTTTGTTTTGTTCGCTCTGTGTTTTCTCGTCATGGAAATTTCTTTTCTGTTGTTTTTTCTTTTTGGTTCTCTGTTGTGGTTCATCTTGCCTTCTTTTTTGTTCTAATTTTCACTCTCTTGTGGAGTTTGTATTTTTTAGAATGTCTCTTGTCATTTTTCAACGAAAGCTGCCTCTGGTTCAGAAACAAAATAGTTAAAACCAGTTTCAGTATGTATTTGGTATGATTAGGTGTATGTACCTTCTAGTTACTTGGCCTTGATGACACCAAAATAATTTGGTTGTTCAGGAGTTGCTTTGATGTTTTGATGTGATCTCAGTTGGAGTTCATGTTTCTTGTAATATTTTTAAAATTCTAAATTCTATCGATGGAATGGAATGAAAAAGGATTTTGTTAAAGCCAAAAGAAATATGAATAAAAATAAAGTTAATGTCATTTTATGTATTTACTCATTTTTTAGTTTGTTCCATTGTGCTTGTATGCATTATCTATGAGGCATTCTCCTTGTGAAATAATGAGAAGAACGTGTTCTTACAATTTTTTGAGGCACAATTGCTATTTCAGCTTTATATTGACTGGCATCTTCTTTATCAGGTTGGTGTCTTACCAATGGATGAGTCTAAAGTTACAATGAAAGGCCGTCTTGGTCCAGGAATGATGATTACTGCTGATTTGCAGACCGGACAGGTTTATTTTGAATTTTCTCTGGTTTTAATTTTTGCATCTGAGTATAGTTACGTGGTCTTGTTTGGAAGTTCTGGCCACTGTTTGTTCAGTGGTGCAGATTAAATACTGCCAGACCTAGTTGTCTTGTTGTACTGTAATCAACATATTTAATCTTTAGCTTGCTTAAATTATGATGATGATTATTATCTTTTTAAATAAGAATCAAGCTTCTTGAAAATGTTCAAAGGAAATAAACTCCATTGGAGTGGGAGAAAACGGGAAATATAAGAAATACAAAGTGAAGGCCTCCCGATTCCAATTCATACAAATATGACTAGGAGAATAAAAAGTGAACAAATTAGAAAGATTTTGTCCAATCTGGCCTTCTTTTCCCCAATCTTCAAACTTCTCTCTCTCTCTCAGAACATTTTCCCCCAATATTCAAAAGCTACTTATACATTACAAGCATGTAACAACTAAGTTCTCAATTTCACTTCTCCTCTGACAACTCTCTTCTCCCTTCAAGCTTCCTAATGAGCTTCGTGCTAAGGAGAACCTCCATGGAAAATAATGCCAATTGAAATCAAGTCAAAGCTGAAAGCACCAACCCAACAAACAAATTAAGAGTCCAAGTTGCACACAAAGGACTTCCACAGCAGATAGAATAGTTTTTGAACTCCTTTGAAAAACTACAAGAAGAACCAAGGATACATTTATCAAATCATATCTATCTTCTCATCTTGCAAAGAGTACTTTTCACTTAAAGTTCTATTGTTTCTTTCTCCTCAAACCTCCAAAGTAACGCGGTTATTGAATTGATATCGATTTGCAGGTCTTTGAGAATACAGAAGTTAAAAAACGTGTAGCATTGTCATATCCATATGGAAAGTGGATCAAGGAAAATATGCGCTCATTGAAGCCTGAGAATTTTCTTGCATCAACGGTATTGGATACTGATAAATTGCTGAGAAGCCAACAGTAAGTTTCTTTTCGATGTCTCTTTTAAGGTGTCTAGGACAGATTATACAGCCTATCTTGTTCATAACATCTGTAAAGAAATTTTTTATTTACTGATCCTTGTACTGGAATCTAGATGAACTATATGTTTTTTTAATAATCCTTCAAAAGTTCAACTTTGGGGATTAATGTGGGTTGTTAAGTATGCCTCTCTACAGGGCCTAATTTGTGCAATTGGCCACGTTAGGTGGTGTAGCCTAAGAATGATTTAGGAGAAATACTCCAAGAATCAAGCTTTTAAATCTTTATTATGAATCATGTTGTATTAAAAACATGAGAGGAACTCCCTATTTATATGGGATTAATACACAAATAGGGGCAAAGGAGATTAACCTAGGATTTACCCAAGAATAACCTAATTTCCCCTAATTATCCCTACATCAATTCTATCCTTACGGTAAGCGAGGAAAAAAACTTGTCATCAAGTTTTTATAAAAAAGAAGATAGTAGGAAAGGAGTAAACAATCATCCTCCAATTAATGTTCCTGAGCCGATGGTTGGAAGAATTCCAACTGAAAATGACCTTTGATATTCAATAATACACCAAGGAACGTTACCAAGTTGTCCCAAGGTTTGGTTGCCATGCCAAAAGTCCTGCCAATCAAGTTCCATAAGCAAGAGGACCCAGTAGTTCCTGTAGTTATAAAATATGTTAAAACAAGTTCAAAAAACACGCTTCCATGTATTGTTGGTTAATCTCACCATTAGTTGCTTGAATGAATTCATTTGAAATGTCTTCAAATGATTGAAACTCAAAGATAGTAGCCTCATTTGAAACTTGTCCAACATTGATCTCAAGACTAACAACCAAATCTATTTGTTGCCTTTGTATGAAGGACGAGGAGTCTTTGGACCATCTTTACTTACATTGTGATTATGCTTTCAAGGGGTGGTCAAATATATTTAGCATTTTTGGGTTGCAGTGCTGTCTCCCAAAAAAGGTGGATTATTGGTTTATAGATGGGCTTGACAACTATGCTTTTAGTGGTAAAGGAAAGATTCTTTGGAGATGTGCCATTCGATCTCTTGTTTGGTGTCTTTGGAAGGAAAGAAAAATAGTGGAATTTTTTATGGTAATTCTTTTTCTTTTATTGTTCAATATACAACCTTTAGGCGGTGCACAAATTACACCAATTTCTTTTGTAATTACAGCCTTTTGATGATTTTTAACAATTGGAAGGCTCTCTTGTATTAGTCTTCCGGGGAGGGGTCTTCTTAACTCCTTGCCCTTAGGCTGTGCTCTCTTTTTTGTTGGAATATAATTGTTTGTTTCCTATCAAAAAAAAAAAAAAAAAAAAAAAAAAAAAAAAAGAAGGAACTAACAACAAAATCAAGCAAATCTTTTGGACTAATCTGATTGATGTTCTCCATCGTTTGTCAATCTTGAGCAACATCTTGTGGGCACATCGCAGCATGCCCTCCTGAAATGTCTAGTAAGTCAATTGATATTCCCATTGAATCAATTTTGAATGGCAGTTCCTCCTCAGAATATGAAGAAGTGAAGTAATTATCATTGCAATTATGAGAGAAGTGTTGCTTGGGCCAGGTCAACACATTAATTGGAATTTGTTCAGCTATGTGTTGGGCTAAAATATTCAAGAAAGTAGAGTGAAATTGTTTTTGAGTTGGATCATATGGGCCGTGGGTAAAAAAACCCAAATTTTGGTTGTTGACCACATGGGTTGGGTCAGTTCACGTGGGCGGGTTAGAGGAGAACTGATGTATCTTGTCTTCTTCATGCAGATTCTGCCCTTGCACTTTCTTCATATCCTTTTCTTTGGTTCTAACTCAAACGCATAGGTAGGAAAAGAACCCATGCCAAGAATGCACCATTTTCCATTCGTTTCGCTCGTGAACTTCACGTCATCATCTCTCTTGGTCGCATCTTCGCCTTTGTGTGGAATTTGCAAGATCAAGTTTCCATCACATGATTTGCCTTCAATTTCCATTGCTAGGTAATTGCTTGACTTGTCATTTTCATTTGTTTCTTCTTCTACATGTTAGAGTTTTGGATGTCGGTTTGTGGGTATTTTATGCGTGGTTTCATAGCTGTGGGTAAGTTCTTGAATATTTTCTTGATCGTCTTCTATTCCCCTGAGCTCCTGATTTTGGATAAATTTTCGATTTTCTTCCTGCTACATTCAATGGTTGACATTTTAGCCTTGTTGTTGCTCTTGTCATTTCTCATCTGGGTATATTACTTAAAAGATGCCAGATTTCATCCATTCTCTTCCAAAATTTCTCTAAGTCTATGTTCTGATTCAAATTTGGCCATGTTCTTGAAAATGTTTTAGCCTCTGAATTGGAGTAGGGATAATTCTTTGGCATTCCCGAATAAGCTTTTGCTTTTCATGGTTTTCTTTCTTTGTAATCAAGAGAGTATTTTTTGGTCTTGAGCAGTCTTCTAGCATTGTAGTACTCCATTCTCGAATGATTCGATGAAACTTTCTACGTTAAAGAGTTCTCCCTTGTAATTAGGTGTGCGCTGTTCAGATACGAGCATAGCTCAAGAAGCTCGTTCTTGCGATATGCATCACCAAGAGTTTCTTGTTCTTCCACTGACCGGAGCCAAAATTGTTCCAATGTCCGTTTTAATACCAAATTGGTGTAGCCTAAATGGCTAAGGAGAAGTCTTCCCTGAATCAAGCTGTTGAATCTTTATTATGAATCAAGTTGTGTCAAAAACAGGAGAGGAACTCCCTATTTATAAGGGATTAATACACAAATGAGGTAAAAGGGAATATCTAGTATTTACCCAAGAATAACTTTATTTTCCCTAATTCTAACTATATTATTAAATTCTTGGCCTTTCTCTTGGTAATCTTTCTTCTTAATGTTATTAGTAGATAGTCAACGATAAGATTAGCTAAGTTACATGGGATTTGCTTAGGATTTGATTTGGCTCCTTTTGTTGGGCTATCTTTTCTATAGGCCTTTATCTAGGGGTCTTCTTAACTCACTAACTATAATTAGTTGACTAATTCATGCAACTATTATGTAGTTTTTACTAATGGGATGAATAATTAAGTACAAAAAGATCCGTAGATTGGATACAAAAATGGGGTAAAGAATAAAGAGTAGCCTGTAAATAAGATTTTCAAGTGGTAGGAATTTTGATTTCTTTGTTTTACAAAACCTTCCTTTTATTAACTTTCTATCACAAAATTTCCTTCAAAAGTTCATTTTTTTAGCAATCTTTTTTTGATCCTTTACCTTAGCTGGGGGTCTATCACTAAATCAAAAAAAAAAAAAAAAAGCAATTTATTTTGATCAATCTTTCTTTGGTCACTTGCCTAAACTTGGTGCTTATCACTATTTTTCCTGACGAAAACAAAAAAAAGAAATTTTTTCTGAACAATCTTTCTTTGGTCCCTTACCCTAGTTTGGTTTCTAGGATGTTAAGATTTCTTTTCATTGTAGGAATTTATCGAGGTTCTAGTTCTTTTACGCATCAACTTATTACTTGGATCTTCTGTTCTGTTAGAATAGGACAATTGGAATAAGAAACTCTACATAGTGAGAGGTTTGAAGGAAACTAAATCTACAATTAATGTTGTAAGTTTTACTTCATTTTTGTAATTGATGTTGTTCTTTTCATGCACATCTTTGTACGCATCAACTTATTAGACTTTGTTTCAATCTTATCTTTGGTATGAAGTTGATGCACTTGTGACTTCTTTGCATAAAATGATAATTTATTCTTTTATATTACTATAGTCAGGTTCCTCATGTTATTTCAAGACTTTTGCCTTCATTCATTGAGATATTTTGCTATCTCTATTCATTCTAATTAATTCAAATTGTTGCATCAGGGCATTTGGCTACTCTAGTGAGGATGTCCAAATGATTATAGAGAGTATGGCTGCTCAAGGAAAGGAACCTACGTTCTGCATGGGAGATGATATTCCACTGGCAATATTGTCTCAGAAGCCACACATGCTCTATGATTATTTTAAGCAACGGTTTGCACAGGTTCACTGGAAGTTTCCTTTTCCTGATTATAGAAATACTTGTGAATGTCCTTCACTGTTGCGTGCTGTTCCTTAGTACTACAGGTTTTGCTGTTATGTGTACTTGTCATGTCCAAACATAATACGGCAGCTTGCTGCTGCAAACAGCATGGACCACAACCTAACATACATGAGCACATTTCCATTTAATTTTTCCCCTAAAATAAGGCCCAGACATGTTGACTAAATTGCAGTTCTTTATCTTATAAAACTTCATCCTTTTATACTAATTTATATCCAAAAATATTTTTGTCTATTCTCGTTGGTATATTCAACTTTTTGCAATGATTAACGTCAGAATGAAAATTTTATTTCTCAAGGATGCTACGTTCACGTTCTCCAACACAATAAATATTTTTTAAATAAGTCAAATATTGCATTAGTTAAATAAACATCTCCCAAACAAAAAATGGCTTTCTTTGACATGATTTCTACCACTACATCTGAGCTAGATTTCTTCTCTTTCTCAATTTAGTTGTATGTGTTATTCACTTTTATGTTTATTTGCAACCATCATGGGTTGGCCTAAATAGGGGAATGACCTTGATAAAGGATTAAGAGGTCATGGGTTCAGCTTTAGGAGGAAAAATATTCTCTCCTCTCTCCTCTTCCCTCCACACCATAGAACTTTCCTTTTCTAGTCCCGACCACCATCCCTCAGCCTCTGACCACCATGCCCCAACCTCCACTGATTACCCCTTCTTCCTCCATCATCCGATCGATATGTATTGACTTAAAATCTTCTCCCTAACTCCGATTGTTCCGGTTAATGGAAAGCACTTCAAGCTTTCAGAACAAAGTCAATCCAACATCCATTCTGTCTTTATCTCGTGGAAATCGCTTGACTGGTTAGCCTCCTCTTTCCAATCTTTGTTCAAGGATCCCTACAACCATAAATTCTTTAGAAAGTTGATTGATGATGGTGATACTCTTTGTGGCTTAAAAACCACAACAACAAATATGGTTTTTTTGCCGAGTTTACCCTATTAGAGCAATCTGGCCGCCGCTCCATAATCCTTGTCCCTGCTATGGAAGACAAAAGAGGATAGTTTTCTTTCTTTTCCTTGGTTTCAGACTATCTTGGAAACCTAAATCAATGATCAAGGCAACAATCAATACTACCACGCGAACTTCAAAGGAATTGTTCAAACAAGAAGCATCCCCCTCATTTTTGTAACTATTAGTAGTCTCGGATTTTTGTTTGATAGTTTCATCTTGTAAATGGATATGATGAGGGTGCTATGGGGTGTCAACCTAGTTGAGATTGCCTTGGTGCACCTATTGATCCATTGAGCTCCGAATTATTATGATTATTATCTTGTTTTGTTGTATTTTGGGCTTTGTACTTTGAGCAATAGTCTTTTCATTACATCAATGAAAAGTTTGTTTCTGTTTCAAAAAAAAAAAAAAAGACCAATAATGGCATTCCCCCATCAAATCCTGGTGGTATTCGTCCCTCTCTTGCCCTTTTGCTACCACAGTTCGATTGGCAAGCTATGGTGGTGGTTCAACGGTTTGCAATTAGTGATTCATGACTGGCTATCCGAGTCTCTCCAATCTTATCTATCATCCCGTTGTACTATTAATCCCATCTCTGATGATAAAGCTCTACTGCACGTTTATAGTTTGGATATTTCTAAAAAATTATGTGCGAACTCGGATTGGACTTCCATTGGTCCTTTGAATCTTTAGTTTATTTATCTCCCCATCCATACCATCATCTTTCCAACAACAAATGGTTGCATCATATGGAGGCTGGATTGATGTGTTTCATCTCCCAATTACTCATTTGACCAAAGACATTTTTAGGTACATTGGTGATATGTGTGGAGGATTCGTACAACCTTCAAATCAAATTGAATGGGGCTTGGTTCTTTCTTTTGCTTGCCTGAAGATCAAGGAAAACAAGCGAAATTTCATTCCTTATGAAATGCGTCTACCAAAAGAGTTGGCCGTTGATGAAACTTTGGTGGGAATTCAACCTACCGGCGTCGGATTTCAGGGATAACGGTGTTTCCCTCTCTCTCCACAAGGAAACAACATTAAAGGGGTTGCTGAAAATGTGGATCTAATTGATTCTCGGCTAAATGAAAAAGACAAGTCAATGGTTATTGAACCCAAACAATTGGTCACTCCCTCTCTCTCCCCATATCTTGATCCTTTGACCGAATCTCCTATAATTAGGGAGAATATAAACCTTCCTTCTTTGGCCGAATCTCCTATGAATATGAAGAATATAAATCTTCCTCCCTCCCTCTCCTTAACTGATCAATATGTGGGCCCACCAACTGAACCCTTACCTTCCCCCACTTCAGATGCAAATCCTAGCCACATTATTTCACCTAAGTCAACCTCATCTTTTACTTTCCAAAACCAGCATACCAGCCCATTCAATTCGGCAGTCACTTTCGGTGAGAGCCCTACCACTTTACACCCTGGTTCTCTAAACTCCACCTCAGCCAACAAACCAAACCTACCTACCGGTTCTGACACAGAGGGTTATCTTTCTAGCCCCACCAAGGAAGATGAATTTATCACCCAGTCCCTTGATATGGCCATATTTGGTAATCAACCGGATGCTGCCAACCATTTGCCGATTCACTCTCTTCCCCCTCTTCCACCAGAATTGAGCCTTAATCAAAATTCCCCATCTACTTCCCTGGTTAACCACGGTTCCGACTCCCCACTAAATGTCCTTCACCCAATTAATCAATAGCCGTCATCTACTCCACCTTCCTTACCCATTAGTCTTCATGACTTGGCTTCTTTATTGTCCTTACACGGTTTATGTGTTATGGCCATTCCTTCTATCCCTCCTAATCCCAAAAACAAAAAAAATCACCAATACTACTAACAAAAAACCCAAGCATCAAAGGGAATTACAAGGCCTTTTTTCTTAATCCACTATGATAAATCTGCCACCTTGGCTATTAGGGAGGGATCCTCTGAGAATCCATGAAATTCCTCACTTGGAATGTCCGTGGTCTTAATTCTTGGTGGAAGCGTGCTTTGGTTAAGAAGCTTATTCAGCAACATAACCCTAGTATTGTCCTCCTTCAAGAAACAAAGCTGTCATCTGTTGATTCCTCATTGATTAAATCCATATGGAGCTCTTCTTTTATTTGTTGGACTACTTTGGATGCTATTGATACGTCAGGGGGTATTCTTATTTTATGGAGCGAGCCTGATTTCTCAATCCTCGAGGTTATATCGGGACACTTTTCTGTATCAATTCATGTATCATTGACTGATGGGTTTTCTTTTTGGCTTTCGGCAATTTATGGCCCCTCTGGTAATGCTTTTCGAGCTGATTTTTGGCAAGAACTTGATGATTTAGCTGGTTTGGGAGGTGACAATTGGGTTATTGGTGGTGATTTCAATGTCACCAGATGGTCTTGGGAAAAATCACATGACAGAACAATTTCCTCTAGTATGCATGCCTTCAATCAATGGATATTTGATTATTTATTACGGGATATTCTTTTATCAAATGGTTGCTTTACGTGGTCGAGCTCTGGTCCTATACAATATTTGTCTCTTCTTGATCGGTTTTTGCTTACTGAAAATTGTCTTCGTAAATTTGGAACAGTTACTCTCAAACGCTTGGATCACATCACATCTAATCATTTCCCATTGGTTCTATCTCTTGTAAATATTGATTGGGGCCCTTGTCCCTTTAGATTTGAGAACTCTTGGCTACTGGTGCCTTTTTTCCGTTCCTCGATGGAGAATTGGTGGAATTCCCATCCTATAGATGGCTGGCCGAGCCATGGTTTTATGATGAAGCTTCAGGGTTTGCAAAATATTATTCGTGATTGGAATGATGCTTGGCGCAGGCGCAGTTAATAATCTTCCCTATCTTGTCTCGCAATTGACCAATTTAGATGATCTGGAAGATAAAGGTGCCCTCAATGAGGATCAACTAATGCGGTATCGCCTACATCATGAACAGATGACAACCTGACCATTCAAGATCACATTCATTGGCAACAGTGTTATAAGATGAAATGGCTTCTTGAGGGTGATGAAAATACCTGGTTTTTCCATAGAATTGTTGCTGCCCACCCCCGTAAGTCTTCCATTATAGAAATTCTCTCCAGGGATGGTCATAGTCTTTTGACTGCTTATGATATTGAGACTAAATTTTTGTCATTTTATTCATCTCTCTTCACAAAAGACATGGGTCAACATTTTCTTCCAACTAATCTTGAGTGGAATCCTATTTCGTCCCCTTAAGCCATGGACCTTGAGCGTCCTTTTACTGAAGATGAGGTTTTTGCTACTGTTTCCTCCTTTGGTGTCAGTAAATCCCCTGGGCTAGATGGTTTTACAGCTTGGTTTTTCAGGTTTTTTTGGACTACATTTAAATCTGATATGATGTTAGTTATTAATGATTTTTATATGTCTGGGGTTATTAATGTGAAGCTGAATGAGACTTATATCTGTCTGATCCCTAAGAAGGTTGACTCGAGATCTATTTCTGACTATAGACCTATTAGTCTTATTCCATGTGCCTACAAGATTATTGCCCGTGTTTTATCAAATCGTTTGAAGAAGGTTCTTCCCTTCACCATTGTTGCCAATCAGCTTGCTTTTGTGGCTAACAGACATATTCTTGATGCTTCTTTGATGGCTAATGAGCTTATTGATGATTGGACTAAGAGGAATAAACCAGGGGTTGTTTTAAAACTGGACCTTGAGAAAGCTTTTGATACGGTTGATTGAGATTTCCTTGATTCTATTCTCCAGATAAAAGGATTTGGTTGTCGTTGGTGCACTTGGATTAGAGGTTGCATAACTAATGTGAATTATTCCATCATTGTTAATGGCCGGCCCCGTGGCAAGATCATTCCCTCACGCGGAATAATACAGGGCGACCCCCTCTCTCCCTTCTTATTTATACTAGTTACTGATTGTTTGAGTTGTCTTCTTGACCATAGCTCCACATTGAGTCTTACTGTTGCTCATCCTATTGGCCACTCGACTTTTTATCTGACTCACTTATAGTTTACTGATGCCACTTTATTGTTCTCTACTGCTGAAAGATCTGCCTTACAGAACTTGTACAGAACTTGTTTGACATTGTCCAGATTTTTTAATGTGCTTCGGGTCTTAAAATCAATCTTGCTAAGAGTGAGCTCCTTGGGATTCATGTTTTAGACTCAGATTTTGGTTGGTTGTTGCGTTCTTTTGGTTGTAAAATAGGTATCTAGCTTGTATCTTATTTGGGGCTTCCTTTGGGTGGCAATTCTAAGTTTGTTTTGTTTTGGCAGCCCGTGGGTGAGAGAATTCAGCATAAGCTCCATAATTGGAAGTA
This sequence comes from Benincasa hispida, assembly GCF_009727055.1. Lineage (NCBI taxonomy): Eukaryota > Viridiplantae > Streptophyta > Magnoliopsida > Cucurbitales > Cucurbitaceae > Benincasa > Benincasa hispida. Next base: position 74,544,284 of record NC_052359.1, on the reverse strand, counting down.
TGTTTATATTTCGAAAGGGGCCGTCACATTCTCATTCAAGCCACTCTCTCTAGCCTTCCAACTTATTATTTGTCTTTGTTTCAGCCTCCCTCATCTGTTATTGATTGCCTTGATAAGTTGGTTAGAGATTTTTTTTGGGAAGGTTCTCGTGGTGATTGTGGCTTACATAATGTGAATTGGGTGGTTTCTCAGCGCCCTTGATTATTGGTGGTCTTGGCATTGGAAATTTTAAACATCGAAACTCTGCTCTTCTTGCCAAATGGACTTGGCGATTCTTATTTGAGCATGATGCTTTATGGAGGAAGCTCATTGTTGCTAAGTATTATTCCACGGATTGTGTTTGGCCCTCACCTATTTCTGGTGGTTTTTCCAGAGCTTTTTGGTGGTACGTTTATACTTTTGCTGATCTGATTGCCAATTGGATTAGACTCGTATTCGTGATGGTTCTTCTGCGTCTTTCTGGCATGACTCTTGGCTAAGTTGTGGTGTCCTTGCCAACAGTATTCAAGGCTCTTTCGTCTTGTGCTACAACCTGAGGTTATTGTTGTTAATACTTGGATCTCTTCTATGTCACTTGGAATTTGAATTTATGTTGTAATCTTACTGAGTTGGAGATTGTTGAATGGGCTTCATCATCCCTTTACTTGGCATCTGGCCGCTTACGTTCCTCCCCTGATGGCTTGTTTGTGCCTTCTTGATCCTTCTATGGGCTTTATTGTGAAATCTCTTATGACTGATTTGGTGGGTGATATGGATTCAGTTTTGACTCACCTTTATTCGGTGATTTTTAAGGATAGATATCCCAAGAGGATTAAAATCTTTCTTTGGGAGCTTAGCTGGGGTGCCATCAATACTGTTGATCGTTTGTAGTGTCGCATGCCTTATATGTCTCTTGCTCCCTCTTGGTGTCATATGTGTCATAAGCATGCTGAATCGTTGGTTCATCTTTTTCCATTGTTCTTTTGCTACTAGCTTTTGGGATCTTCTCTTGCCTGCTTTTGGTTGGTCCTTCACTTGTCTTAATAATATTTCCGATGCCTTGGCCTCCGTATTAGTGGGTCATCCTTTTGGTGGTACTAAGTAGGTGATTTGGTTGGCCTTCGTTCATGCGTTCCTCTGGTGCTTATGGGGTGAAAGGAACGAAAGACTTTTTAATGATACATGTTCTTCTAGTGTTCGATTTTTAGAACTTGTTTTGTCTACTGCTTTTTCTTGGTGTAAATTAAAGTACCCTTTCACTCACTTCAGTTAATCTTTTTTAGTCAGTAATTGGCAATTGTTATTGTAATTTCTTTGTTCGGGGTTCTCCCCTTATACATATCAATGAATTGTTTCTTTTACCAAAAAAAGAAGAGGTCATGAGTTCAATTCATGGTGGCCATCTACCTAAGATTTAACATCTTACAAGTTTACTTGACACCCAAATATTGTAGGGTCAGACAGGTTATTCCGTGAGCGTAAGCTGGATTGGACATTCATGAATATCAAAAAGAAAAAAACTTTTCTGTTTTTGCTTGTTCTTTGACTTGTATTTTTCTTCCTTCTTTTTATTAAGTTTAGTTTTATGCAATCCAGTTTTATAACTAACTTATTTTTTTGTATATTTTTATTTCTTAACATACATGAATGAAAATTTGAAACCTTGTTTACATGTACTTGATGTGGCTCATAGACATGGCCTACTGAAATCCGAAAACAAAAGGCATGCTCTATATTATGCGATGACACATGAGATGTTTGTTTGAGTTTGTTTGTGTTCTGTGCATGTTTACAGTGGCACTTATCTTAATATAGAGTTACCTTTCGTAGAACAACATTGTTGAGAGAAAAGCTGAAAATGTCTTCTAGTAGTTTTATATTTTGCAGTTCTATCATCGGGCATCATCGTTCCTTCTCCTTTAACATATGCAATTAAACCATCTATTTTGATTTCTGTGTTCTGCATGTTGCCTGACTTCTTCTTCTTCTTCTTCTTTCCTCCTCCTCCTCTCTCTCTCTCTCTCTCTCTCTCTCTTGAATAAATGTTAGCTGACTTCATTTTATTTAAAGCTTTCAAAAGTTTAAAGACATTTTATGGCCCTGCCTGTTTTCTCTTATTTTTTTTGTGCTTATGGTTTTACTAATTAGTAGTACTTCTCTATGCAATAAATTCACTATGTTGTACTTTTAGGTCACAAATCCAGCAATTGACCCTCTCAGAGAAGGACTAGTCATGTCTCTTGAAGTAAATATTGGAAAACGAAGAAATATATTAGACATAGGACCCGAGAATGCTTCACAGGTCGGCAAGCCTTTTTTTTTTTTCATTCTTCGTTGTAATTTTATATAGTAGAGGTATCAGAGAGTTCTTCTTTCACATTTGAATCTTCTCATGTGTTTTCTAATTGCCTACTGAATATCGACCAGGTAACTTTGTCTAGTCCTGTTTTGAATGAAGGAGAGCTTGAATCCTTGCTAAAGGATCCATACTTGAAGGCCCAAGTATTGCCAACATTTTTTGACATACGTAAGGGTGTTGATGGTTCTCTGGAAAAAATTCTAAACAGACTTTGTGATGCTGCTGATGAGGCTGTTCGCAATGGTTCTCAACTGCTTGTTCTATCTGATCGTTCCGAAGAGCTTGTAAGCACCATTCCAACCTATAAAATAAAAATAAAATAAAAATAATGCACTTGAGTCTTGAACTATATATATATTTTGCGAGAAGAAATATATTAGACATGGGACCTGAGAATAATGCACTTGAACTACGTTTGCACGGAACAAAAATTTAATGTGTTGCTAATGTTGTGCTTAATTCTTTTTCTACATGTTTAATATATTTGTTTTTCTTGTTCATTTATCACTACAATTTTTCTATACCTGGTCCTTTTCTTTTCCTGCTTTATTTATGATATTTTATTATTATTCATCATCGTGCTGAAGGCGGCCTTATTTTGTGCTGTACCTGTACACCCTTTTAGGAAGCAACTCGCCCAGCAATTCCAATTCTTCTTGCTGTTGGCGCTGTTCATCAGCATCTTATTCAAAATGGCTTGCGAATGTCAGCTACTATAGTAGCAGATACTGCACAGTGCTTCAGTACTCATCAGTTTGCTTGTTTAATTGGATATGGTGCAAGGTAATTTTCATTCACCGAATTTTTCTTAGATCCATTGATATATTATTTTTCCTTTTAGGGTGATGGAAATGTATTGGATTAGGATTGAATTAGGTCTAGTACGCAGACTAAATGGTTTTGAAAGTTAGTGGGCATCAATCAAACTAGAACAAACTGCCTTTGGTTTTAATTACCAATCAAATCATCGGTGAATACTCGAGTATAACGAAAAGGGGGATTATATTTAACTTTGAGTAAGCCCATGGTAGTGAAAAAAGAAAATACGAGAGAGTAGAGAGAGAGAGAGAGAGAGAGAGAGAGAAAGAGTTCAAAAAAGTTAGAATAAAGATGTTGAATGGTGGTAAGAGAGAACATGAGAGAGAAGAAAAGTTTTTGAGAGAAGAGTAGAGATGTAAACTGTCGATGAAGGAACAAAAAGGGAAGGAAAATTGTAGATGAAAAGGAATAAAAGAGGGAAACAAGCGAAGAGAGAAGGAAGAGAAGATGAAGTAGACAATTTCTAGAATAAAAGCCCATTGTCTAGTGAGGTTTATATCAAGTTGTAATTGTAAAGGATACGTTAATTGGATTTTGATGGGATTCTGAATGTTAAATTTTCTTCAGTATCTCAATAGTTAACAAATTTGAGGCATTTTACAAGTGTCAATAGTTGTGGTCCTAAGCCTTCAAATGGTTACATTGGTGTGTTTTAGCTTCGATATTACAAAAGATATCTGGAGGGTTTTGGTTTTTCTTTTGACAGACTTACGTGGAACATAGTTAAAGAGATTACTAGGACTAGTTTGAAGGTCATATAATATGGACCAGGTGAATGTCGTTGGTTTACATCTTGGCGAGAAGTCTTGTGTGATTTCATTCTCTCTCCTCTTTCTCTCTCCTTTTTTTTAATAAAAAATTTACGAAATCAACAACTTTCTTTGGGGCAATACAAGGATATAAAAAGGAAACCCACAAAAAAGGGGATCTCCCTTTACTAAAAGGGACTCGACTATGTAAAATAACGCCTAAAGTGTTATAAGATACATTTAAATTAATATGTACAGTTGTCCTTTATTGTAATTTTGTATATCCTAGATTAGGGTTTCTCATTCTCCTATATATATATATATGTACCTTTTATATTCATTCTCCAATACATGGTATCAGAGACATTCTTTGTTTAGGGTTTAGAATATTCTTTGACGGCTTTGTGAGTTAGGGTTTGAATTTGGGTCATCACTTCGAGTGGTTGTTTGACGACATCGCCCACCTTAGGAGCAGCGCCGTCGTCGTTTGCCTCGATTATTGTTGCCGTTCACCGGAAACAGCCATGCGTGAGTCACACACGCTGTCGGTTCAAAGTTGCTCCGTTGCCGTATGCTAACGTGTGGGAGCATGTGAGGCCGCCTTCTTCGCTTTTGTCGGTTGGGTTTGTCTCGGGTTAGCTTTTTCGGTCCATTTGTGCCTTTAGTTCTACCAACATCTACTCGAGTGTAAGGCTGTTTGGAAAATACCCTTTTGTTCCTAGGGTTTGTGACTGTTTTTCTCTCATTTAGGACCGTTTCACTCTTTGATTTACCTTTCGATTATGATTTGTTTAATTCTGCTTGTGGGATCGTGTGTTGGTTCTTCATGGATGAGATGAAACATATGGTTGTATCCCATGTAATTCCCTTAGCATCAAAGATAATAGAACATAAGTTAAATGGAGCTAATTACTATGATTAGCGTCGTACTATTTCGTTTTATTTACTTAGTATTGATATGGATGATCATGTGACTAAGAATCCACCACAAGATGATAAGAAAAAGGCTTGGCTTCGTGATGACGCTCGACTTTATTTTCAGATCAAGAATTCCATTGAGAGTGAGATTGTTGGTTTGATAGATCATTGTAATTCTGTTAAGGAACTCTTAGAGTTCTTAGAACTTTTGTACTTGGGAAAAGAATACGTCCATCAAATGTTTGAAATTTGTATGCAATTCTTTCGAGTCGAACAGAAAGCAGAATCTGTTACAAGCTACTTTATGAGGTTTAAAAAGACAGCTGCCAAACTTGCCTTATTATTACCTTTTAGCCTAGATGTCAAAGTTCAACAAGCCCAGCGAGAAAAGATGGCTGTTATGATATTTCTGAATGGACTTTCACCTGAATTTGGAATGGCTGAAACACAGATTCTTTCTGATTCTGAGATTCCGTTGTTAGAGGAGGCCTTCAATCATATTCTTCATATTGAGAGCTCTCAATTTGGTTCTTCTGTTTCTCATCCTATTAGTGCTCTTATAAGCAAGAATAATAATTCTCGAGTTACTCCAGGAATGACCAACAATTTTCAGAAGCCTAGTTATGTTCGAAAATCAGATTCTCAGGAGATTGTTTGTCATTATTATCGTAAGCCAGGACATCTGAAACGTGATTGTCGAAAATTGTAGTACAAGGCTCAACGATCTCAACATATTCAGATAGCTTACGCCAGTGATATGATTGAAAAGTTTGTTACCATCTCTGCTGACAATTTTGCTAACTTTCAAGTATTTTAGGAATCCTTGCGGGCATCTTCTTCATCGAACACTACTGGCACCATTGTTGAGACAGGTAATTCGAAATGCCTTCTTACATCATCTACCAAGTGGGTCATAGACTCAGGTGCCACCGCTCATATGACAGGTAATTCTAACTTATTTTCTACACCTTTGTCCCCTGCTCCATCCTCATCTGTCACTTTGGCAGATGGATCCACCTCCTCTGTTCTTGGATCCGGCACCATTCCTCTCATGCCATCTCTTTCTTTGTTCTTTGTATTACATTTGCATTAGTTTTCTTTTATTTAATTTCTATTAGTCAGCTTACTCGCGACCTTAATTGTTGTCTTGTTTTTTTCCTGTTATTGCTTGTTTCAAGATCGCGTATGACGAAGAAGATTATTGGTAGAGGACATGAGTCGGGGGGCCTTTACATTTTTTACCACCAGATACCAAAAGTTGTAGCCTACTCTAGCATTACATCCCGGTTTGCAGTTCACTGTTGTTTGGGTCATCCTTCTTTGTCCGTGTTGAAGAAAATTTATCCTGAATTTCGTTCTTTGTCGTCTTTGAATTGTGGTTCGTGTCAGTTTGCTAAATTTCATCGTCTTAATTCTAGTCCTAGACTCCATAAACAAGCCAATGCTCCATTTGAATTAGTTCATTCTAATATTTGGGGTCTTGTCCAGTTGTGTCTCAAACAGGTTTTCATTAGTTTGTTACTTTTGTTGACGATTATCTTGTGTGACTTGGTTATATTTAATGAAAAATTGTTATGAGTGTTTGTCTCATTTTTATGCTTTTCATGCTGAAATTCGAAATCAATTTAATGTCTCTATCAAAACGTTGCACACTGATAATGCTGGTGAATATTTCTCTCATGTTTTTGGATCTTACTTATGTGATCATGGCATCATTCATCAATCCTCTTGCGCAGACACTCCATCTCAAAATGAAGTTGTTAAAAGAAAGAACAGACACCTTCTTGAAAGAGCCCGCACCTTATCCTTTCAAATGCATGTTAAGCAATTTTGGTTGATGTGGTGTCCACTGCTTGCTTCCTGATTAATAGAATGCCTTCCTCTATCCTCAATGGAGAGATTCCTTATCGTACTCTTTTTCCTACGAAATCTTTGTTTCCTATTGCCCCTAAGATCTTTGGCTGAGTTTATTTTGCTCGGGATATTCGTCCACATCGTACGAAATTGATCCAAAATCTTTGAAATACATTTTCTTAGGCTATTCGTGTGTTCAAAAAGGTTATCGTTGTTATTGTCTTACTCTTAATAGGTATCTTGTCTTCCCAATGTTACGTTTTTTGAAGATATACCTTTTAGTCACCCACCGTTCAGTCATTGTAAAGGAGAGGAGGATGATTTGTTTATCTATGAGATTACCTCTTCCACTTCCTCTTCTACTTAACCTTCTTCTGTATCTCTTCCTTCTCGCCCACTAGTCACTTGAGTTTACTCCAAGCGTCCTCCACAACCACCTTTAGACACATATCCTACACCGATGGCTTCTTCGACATTTGATCCAGAATCGAGTGATGATCTAGCCATTGCCCTTTGTAAAGGTAAATGCAGTTGTACTCACCCTATTTCTTAGTTTGTTTCGTATAACCGGTTGTCTTCACCCACTTATTCCTTTATTACGTCTCTTGATTCCATATCTATTCCTCACTCGGTTCATGAAGCTTTATCTCATTTTGGGTGGCCTAGTGCAATGATTGAGGAGATGACTACATTGGATGAGAATGGTACTTGAGATTTAGTCTTGCGTCTGACAGGAAAGAAGGCTATTTGGATGTAAATGGGTATTTGCTATAAAAGCCAATTCTGACGGAATAGTGGCTCACTTGAAAGCTCGTCTTGTTGCCAAAGGTTATGCCCAAATCTATGGGACTGATTGTTCTGATACAATTTCTCCTGTTGCTAAATTAACTTCCATTCGACTATTTTTGTCTATGGTTGCTACTCATAATTGGCCTTTGCATCAACTTGACATTAAGAATGCTTTTCTGCATGGTGATCTTCAGGAAGAAGTTTACACGGAGCAACCACCTGGGTTTGTTGCTCAGGGAGAGAGTTATAAGGTGTGTCGTCTTCGAAAATCTTTGTATGGCTGAAACAAAGTCCTCGTGCATGATTTGGTAAGTTTAGTCAAGCACTCGAATGTTTTGGTATGAAGAAAAGTGCTCCTGACCATTCTGTATTTTATCGACAATCTGATAATGGTATTACTTTGCCTGTTGTGTATGTTGACGATATCGTTATCACTGGAAATGAATATCAGGTATATCTTCTCTCAAGACTTTTCTTTAGGGTCAATTTCCTACTAAATATTTGGGACAATTGAAGTATTTCTTGGATATTGAAGTAATGAGAAGTGAAAAAGGTATTTATCTGTCACAACGGCAATATGTATTTGATTTGTTGTCTGAGACTGGAAAATTAGGAGTCAAACCATGTAGTACTCCGATGATACCGAATTTTCAACTTGCTAGAGAAGGAGAATTATTTAAAGACCCTGAGAGATATAGAAGATTAATTGGAAAGTTGAACTATTTAACAGTGACACGACCAAATATTACTTACTCTGTGAGTATTGTGAGTCAGTTTATGTCTTTTCCTACTGTGGATCATTGGGCTGCAATAGAACAAATTCTATGTTATCTAAATGCTGCTCCTAGACTTGGAATATTATATAAAGATCATGGTCATACAAGAGTTGAATGTTTTTCAGATGATGATTGGTTGGTTCTCGAGAGGATAGGCGATCAACCTCTGGATATTGTGTTTTTGTAGGAGGAAACCTAGTGTCATGGAAAAGTAAGAAACAAAATATAGTTTTTCGTTCGAGTGTTGGGTCAGAATATAGAGCTATGGCACAATCCGTGTGTGAAATAGTGTGGATACATCAACTTTTATCTGAGATGGGTTTCAACGTTGTCGTGCCAGCTAAATCATAGTGTGATAATTAAGTTGCAATTCACATTGCATCCAATCCAGTGTTTCATGAACGAACTAAATATATTGAAGTGGATTGTCACTTTGTTCGAAGAGTTTAATATCTACAGGATATGTGAAGACTAGATAACAGTTGGGAGATATATTTACCAAAGCTGTAAATGGACCAAAAATAAACTATTTATGCAACAAGCTGGGCACGATTGACATATTTGCTCCAGTTTGAGGGGGAGTGTTATAAGATATATTTAAATTAATATGTACAGTTGTCTTTTATTGTAATTTTGTAGATCCTAGATTAGGGTTTCTCATTCTCCTATATATATGTACCTTTTATCTAACTATAAATGATAAGAAATTTATTCTCCAAAAGTACAGACTACATATAGAATAGTTACAAAAGGTCTTTGAAATCAAAGTCCACAAAGGAACATGAAAGCGAACGAGGGACCAAACCTTACTAGGGTCCCTTTTCACCCCTCTAAAAAAACCTACTATTCCACTCACCCCACAAAACCTATTAGATTGCACACCTCAGCAAGCCATAAAAAGCAATCCTTCTCCCCACGAGGTAGCTTGAGGAGGAACTCCTCCATAATCCTAATGTCCCTGTGACGAGCATACATGATACCAAACTTTTGACAGAATAAGCTCCAAACGGAACTTGCAAAATCACAACATTAGGGAAGCCTATATTTCTTATTTTGCTTACTCATGGTAATTAAGATATAAATCTTTTTGAAGCCTATATTTCTTCTTTTGTAAATAATTAATTTGAATAGAATTATTTCCTTAATAGTTATGGCATAAAATGGTTCAATAAGTAAAGGTGCAGCATATTAAAGCCTAAAATCATCTTTTCAGTGCTATTTGCCCATACTTGGCTCTGGAAACCTGTCGGCATTGGCGTCTCAGTAACAAGACTGTAAATATGATGCGGAATGGAAAGATGCCTACTGTAACGATTGAACAGGCGCAAAAGAACTTTTGCAAGGTTTGGGCTCCTGTATTACAAGACATATTTAAATGGGCTGACCTATTATGTTTTAATCCAACCTTAACATAGTGTTTTGATGACTCTCTGTTGAAATGTTGTCTTTGGAACTGAACGGTGTTGTTACTTTGCTTTGGATGCATATCCAACTCAATTGCTATATCACTAGGCAGTGAAGGCTGGTCTTCTCAAAATTCTTTCCAAAATGGGCATTTCTTTACTATCAAGGTATGGATAGTAGTTCCCATTTTCCATCTGTTTCTAAGACGTTGTTTACTTTGTTTTGTCTTGTAACTCTATTATGTTTTTGACGACTTTTCTGGTTTTTTGTGCTTAGCTATTGTGGTGCACAAATATTTGAGATCTATGGATTAGGAAATGAGGTTGTAGATTTTGCGTTTCGTGGGAGCATATCAAAAATTGGTGGGCTGACGTTTGATGAGGCAAGTAGTATTATCTGAGCTTAACCTTATTTATTTATTTTTTTTATGTATGAGGAAGGAATTCTTCAGGGTAGGGTAGCCATTGAAAGGCTTATCCAGAACTAATTTTTTTATGCATATTTTTATTATTTACACATTTGCAGTGAGGGCCTGTATGTATGGTTCATGCATGAGGTCATGAGTTTTGTGTCATGCCATTCCCCGCTGCCGTACCCCCCCACCCTTCCTTTTTTTTGAAGGCCTTGGGGAAAGGGACAAAAAGAAAGGCCTCCAATCTAGATTGATGAGAATGTGTAATGCGCTCCACAAGGAGGCAGTAAACTAAAAAATATTTGAAGACTCATGTGAGAACAATCTGTTGTTTCTTTCTCTCCAAAAGGCCCAAGGGAAAGTGCTACTAGCATTAGTCTACATCTCCCAGGTGGAGAGACTCATGAAAACCATGGCGTATTTTTTCTAGGGAGATACCACCCTAAACGAAGTATTTAGGATGAAAACCCATCCCTTATTGGAAAACTGACAGTGGAGCTAAGTGTGGGTGGTATCTGGACTTCTAATTCTTGCTGGAAAGGAGGCAAATGGTGGGAGAAAGAGCTCTTTACTATTATGTTTTATCAGGAGCACAATATAAATGAACGCAGGTTGATGTCTTGACTACTCGGTTTGAGTTTAAAAAAAAGAATTGGTGGTTTAACATTTTTGGTTGATTTGTTAAGCAAAGGTCAAAAGAGTTGTACCGATTAAGCAAAATTGTATCCCTAGAGCATGTATTACAAGTTCTTTGTGGCATTCTTACCCAAAACAAACGAATGCAAATTCAACATCAAGGAGGAAGCTCGTATTGAATCTTTAGTGTTACGATTTACTTGAATAGGATCTGTTTTATAGGTTGTACAACTGTGTCCTTGAGTTCTATTGAATCATTAGTGTTAATCTTCCTATGCATTGACTTTTCAGGCACTGAATCTAATCTTCTTTTTGAGACCCTCAATTTCCTCAACAAAGTTTTAAAGATGGATTAGGATGCGGTGAGTCACACAATAGGGAGAAGAGAGAGCTATTAGAAAAACCACTGAAGGGGTTAGGACTCCCACAAACGGGCATCCCTGTCTTCCTAGATCCAGAAGGTAAGCAAAAACTCAATATTGAAGAAATCATGGAAATGATGTCAGAAGACTTCCTTGTCTATGAGTGGATGCACATAATTAAAGTTGAAAGACCCAAAATCCCCTGTTCTAGGTAGGACATGAGCTATCAAAGTAGGTTTTGAGGAAGACAAGGAATAAATGGGGAAAAGGCAGCGGGGGCATCTCCTACCTGCCTATCTTCCCTAAAAATGGTTGTCTAGAGCATCTTCAGTAAAAAGGTTGACACATATAGAGAAAGGAGAGTAAATCGAAGAGATGGCCTTTCAAAGGTTCTTGCGAGTCCTTCCACCTAGTGTCACCACTTAGAAAGATGAGCCATGTATATGCCACAACGTTAGGCACTAGGAAGCACGGACACGACACGACACGGCGACCCAATTTTTAAAAATGTAGGACCCGGACACATTGGGAACACTTTTTTTTTTTTAATATTATTTTTATTTTTTTATTAATGTATGTGATAATACTTCTAGATAAATATTATTAGATAATACTTCTAATACTATTTACTTTTCTTTCTTACCATCACCTAATTAAAAAAAAAACTAGTGGCTAAAGTCAGAAAACGTGAATTGGAAGAAAAAAAGACAAAAAGAAAACCTTGCAAGTTACGATTGGGACAAAAAGGGTGGAGGTTGGCGATGAGCAGTGGTCTAGCGATGAGCAGTGCCGTCCAGCGAGAAGAAAAGGAAAATAGAGAGTGGAGCCGAGAAGGAAATGGGAGTGAAATAACCAAAGGGCTGCTGTGTTTAGTTAGGGTTTCCTTTTAAATTGTTTATTATTAAATAGTCAGTGGGTAGGCTTGAGCTTATTTCAATCGAGGCAAAATAAAAAATGTGCCCACCAGCGTGGTCGAGAGTGTCTGTTAAAAAATATAGAGACGCAGTTGTGTGTCAGACACGTGTCCGAGCGTGTCAGTGTCAGACACGTGTTAGACACGGACATTTCATCAAAAATGAATTGTCCATGCATTCTATTTTAGGAACTAGAGGAAAATTTTGTAACCACTCAACTAGGAGGACCTCATAGCATACCCTTAGATTTTCCATGCTTAATCAAATTATTTATTTGGATTTTTAACCAGAAACAAACTTTTATTAATTAATGAAACAAACATAAGTTTATTTTATTTTATATCTATAAAGAAACAAAGTTGTTCAAACTCCTTTTGTGGTGAAAAAAGAAACGAGATAAAATCTTCTTAATACATACAAACATTATTATAAGATTAATTTATAAATAAAGGAAAGCACATTATTAAATGCATTAATTCAAATCAATTGGTCTTAACCCACTCTAATTTTAATTTAAAATTTATTCTCGTCTATTGTTATTTTAATTAAAAAAATATGTTTGCATGCTAGTAAGGAAATTCTCATTTTGTTGTTCAGACATCTATTTTGGCTGCCATAAATTGTTTGTACTGGCTACTTTTTTGGATGAGTTCTGCTTTATTATTGTCATAAGCATCTTTGCTTCTTTTTTTGAAAAAAAAGTTGATTAATTCCCCAACCTCCAAATAAGATTTTCATTTTTCACGGAATTTTTATTTTAATTTCATTGACAATTTTAGAATTTTAGAGGGGTTCTATTAATATTGAGTTGTGAGGATAACTTCTCCAAATCATGTGCTACTAGACATTCTTGACTTTGGTTTAATAAGCAAATTGTGTGATACTATTATTAAGTTGCGCTTGACTAGAATTTGGTTGTCGGATCACTTATAGCTTGACTTGGCATTATCGTACTCTTAATTTAGAGTTTAAAGTTTTCATTCATTTTGCGTCTCTCATTCTACTTAAATATTTTTAATGCCTTGCTGCAGTTGGCCAGGGAGACTTTGTCTTTCTGGGTGAAGGCATTTTCTGAGGATACAGCTAAGAGACTAGAAAATTTTGGATTTATACAATTCAGACCAGGAGGTATGTGCTAAATATCAAACTTGGCAAAACTGCAATCAAGATTTGTATATTGGGTGCAGATCAATTTCGTGTGATTAATAAGCAATCAAGACTTGTACTTTCTTCGTATGATAATGATACCATGTTGATAGACAACTTAAATAGTTATTAAGAGTGCTTTTTATCATTATGATTAAAAGTTAATTCCAAGTTCAACCATTATTCCCTTTCTTTTCTCATGTGCGTTGGCACATGGTTATAGCTCTTTTTGGTTACTCACTCACTTGGAGGGGAAAAAAAGGTTCTTAAGAGTCGTGTTTATGTGTGATAAAGGGGAGTATCATGGAAACAACCCTGAGATGTCAAAGTTGCTCCACAAAGCTGTGCGCCAGAAAAATGAAAGTGCTTATGCAGTATATCAGCAGCATTTGGCTAATCGGCCCATGAATGTAAGTGCTGAAGACATACTGTAGTCTTTCCCTTCAAGGATTTAACAGGAGTCTCTGAGATTAAAGAAGTTCTATTTTGAAGTTAACTGGCATCTAAATTTTCTTCTTAAATCATGCAGGTTCTTCGCGATCTTCTGGAGTTCAAAAGTGATCGTGCTCCAATACCTGTGGGTAAGGTTGAGCCTGCAGCATCTATCGTTCAACGCTTTTGCACTGGTGGAATGTCACTTGGAGCTATTTCAAGGGAAACTCATGAAGCGATTGCTATTGCAATGAACAGAATTGGTGGTAAATCCAATTCGGGAGAAGGTGGTGAGGTAGTTTATTATATGCTTTTACAGCTGTGTTTCATAAAACTTATCGTGTATAATCTACTCTTTTAGCAGCATTAAAGCAATCGGAAAAGTACTTCCAGACATAATGATTTCCCCAATATTATTATTATCCAGGATCCCATTCGTTGGAGACCTCTAGCAGATGTTGTTGATGGGTATTCTCCAACACTGCCACATCTTAAAGGCCTTCAGAATGGCGATACTGCCACTAGTGCTATTAAGCAGGTAATTCCTTTAAACTTCACATCATCATACTATAATTTGTATGAAAACCCTGATTGTGTAATATTTTTCTCACCTTATAAATACTGTTTTTCATTAATTTAATTTTGCACCATGACCTAATGTTAGCTCTCTAGTAAAAAAAACATAAATGTTTGCTTTCGTCCTATATAAAGGTACATAGCCAATGTACAGTTGAAAACGGATGGATTGTCCATAAGGTAAATCTAGCTGCACTTTCTTTCTAAAATGTGTATTTTATCTCCAGGTTGCTTCTGGACGTTTTGGTGTCACTCCAACATTCTTGGTCAATGCTGATCAATTAGAAATCAAAATTGCACAAGGTGCAAAGCCTGGGGAAGGTGGTCAATTACCAGGAAAGAAAGTTAGTGCTTACATTGCAAGGTTAAGAAATTCCAAACCTGGTGTTCCGCTTATATCTCCACCTCCACATCATGACATTTATTCTATAGAAGATCTTGCACAGTTGATCTTTGACCTTCATCAGGTAGTTTTCCGTGGCTTGCTGAATGTAGTCACTTCATATTAATGATGAGATGCTTCTGGAATTTTGATGAAAGGCATCGTCCATTTCATAAAAAAACAGGTGAACCCAAAGGCTAAGGTATCAGTGAAGCTGGTTGCTGAAGCTGGAATTGGAACGGTGGCTTCTGGGGTTGCTAAGGGTAATGCTGATATTATACAGGTATCCACATTTCAAATTTCCATCGATTTATGGAGCAGTCCGTAATTTATTTGGTACAGTGTAGCTTATGTTCTATACAAGTTCTCTGGCTTCAGTCTCTCTACATTTGGGAGATTCATGAGATTCATATGGATGCCTTAAAAAATCTTGCGAAAATGAGATTTCACCCGTATCTTAAAACCAAGTTTTCTGACTTTCTGATGACGTCAGCTAATATATAAATATCTATATTTTAGATTTCTCGCTTCTTGCTCTAGTTATTTGCTCTCGCTGTTTTTCTCACTCTAGTTCTCTCCTCTCATTTTTCTCACTTAGAATAGGAAAAGAAGAAAGTCGATAGATTCCCTTATTAGTTTTGAATCTTTAAATTATGGTTATGACCTGTGATACCGTAAAACATATTGCCAAATTAACATATATTTTCCAATGAGCAAATGTACTTTATCATCTTCCAACTTCTTTTAATTTAAAGCTGCAAGCATTAAATTAATAAATGGAAGAATAAGGAAAGATGAACGTGGATGATATTCAGGCTTTGATTCTCTTATTAGTTCTGAATTTTCAGTATTTCAGTCCATTCATTTGGTTGATTCATGTATCTGATATGCCTTGCAGATATCAGGGCATGATGGTGGAACAGGAGCTAGTCCTATAAGTTCCATTAAGCATGCTGGTGGTCCTTGGGAGCTTGGACTGACAGAAACACATCAGGTTTCATGTTCATTATCTTATTTGTATTCATTACTTTGTTCTTTTGGAAGGTATGGTTTGTGATCATTGAATGATAATATACAGACCCTTATTGAAAATGGACTTAGAGAAAGAGTCATTCTTAGAGTTGATGGTGGCTTCAAAAGTGGAGTTGATGTCTTAATGGCCGCAGCAATGGGTGCGGATGAATATGGTTTTGGTTCAGTTGCCATGATTGCTACTGGTTGTGTGATGGCTCGTATATGCCACACTAACAACTGCCCAGTTGGTGTTGCCAGTCAGGTAATGCATACGAAACGGAACTTAGAGGCTGCTTTGAAAGTGGTTTTGAAGCCAACTTTCTATTTTTTGTTTGAAAACCGTGTGAAATGACTTGTAAGAGTTAATTTTGTTGTGTACATTGAATTCATTCATACAGTCGCAGCAGTTCAACCTCTAGTTCATATTTGTATGGAGTTCAATATACATCTACCTACTACTATTTCTTGCTTTTTTCAGAGAGAGGAGCTACGTGCACGTTTTCCTGGTGTACCTGGCGATCTTGTCAACTATTTCCTTTATGTTGCTGAGGAGGTTATTTCTCATCCAGCCACTCTAGTTTTCCATCTGTTAAGACATTCAATTGGCATTCATTATAGACTTTAATCTTGGAAGTTTCCTCATTCCATTTTGGTGATTTTATCTTGCTCAGTTTTTTATTCTAATATTCTATGGTGAATCGAATTTTATTGTTTGTTTCAGGTAAGGGGTACATTGGCCCAGCTGGGATATGAGAAGTTGGATGATATTATCGGAAGAACGGAATTATTAAGACCCCGAGATATCTCTTTGATGAAGACACAACATCTCGATCTCAATTATATTCTTTCTGTATGTACTTAGATGGAACCATTTTAACTTTTGTTTTTGCATACTGGGTGTTATTACAGGATTTTATCACCACACAATTATGTTCTTGTTTATCAGTGTTCTTATATAGCCATCTCAAACTTATTTCTAGAATGTTGGATTACCAAAATGGAGCAGTACTGAAATCCGCAATCAAGATGTTCACACAAATGGTCCTATTCTGGATGATATCCTACTTTCAGACAATCAGGTATGAATGAAGATGAGCCCCGGCTTTGGGCCGCCAATCTCCACGTCTCCCCGCCTCGCGCCTCAAAAAAAAAGAAAAAGAAAAAAACACCTCTTCCTTGTTTTAGAACCTAAATACTTGTGCAGAACTTTCAGTAACTGTTATATGAATATCCCACTGATCATGCTGTATCTGAGTGGAAGTGGCTAAAAAATCTAAACTCTTCTCTTGTTATTTGCTAAGAGATTGTTTATAGGGTAATTGCAATTGGTAGCATTCTTAGGAATAATTATAAATACTATAACATAATTTTAAAAAAATTACAAATATAGACAAGTCTATCAGCGATAGACTTCTATCGTTGATAGATATGGTCTATCACTGATAGACTCTTACCAATAATAATCTATCACTGATAGACTATTTAAATTTGGCCATATTTGCAATTTTTTTTACATTATGTTATATCTGCTAATACTTTGAGTGTAATGTTTATATTTGCAACTGTCCCTTGTTTATAAATGTTATAGGCTTTTATGGGTTCTATTTCTCATGTCCTTGAAGAAATTATAAATTAACAAGAATTTAAGGCACTCCCTCGGGGAGGAGGCTAAGTACTGTCAAAGCGCACCTAGGCATGTTTATTTGAGCTATGTATATGGTAAATCTTCTTTGATGGGGTCCTGCAAGTTTGTGCTTTATATTCCCATCTTTCACTTTTTTAAGCTCATGGGAATTATTGACTTGACACTTGATACATAGTATAAGAATTCCCGACAGGCATGCTATTAAACTTGCGTATTAATGGTGGAAAGAAACTTCTGAACTGATTTTATTTTTAGAGTCTCTAAGAGTGAGGAATATGTAAAAGTCAAAATGTAGTACTCTTCAGTTTTGTTCACCATTTGTTCTATTAGCTATAACTTTCACTTCTAAAAAACTTGTGATGAGTGAAAAGGTATTAGCTGAACTTATCTGACCATATCCTGATTCTTTTTTCTTTCTTTTCTTTCTTTTTTCCCTTTCAATTTATGTACCCAGATATTAGATGCAATTGAGAATGAGAAAGTAGTACAAAAGACAGTGAAGATATATAATGTTGATCGTGCTGTTTGTGGGCGTGTAGCAGGGGCGATTGCAAAGAAATATGGTGACACTGGTTTTGCTGGCCAACTGAACATTACGTATGTTACAAATTTTAAAGAACTATTACTTATGTAACAAGAAGTAAATTGGGGGCATAGTCACATGTTGGTGAACAATATTTCCTTTCGTGTATTCAGGTTCACAGGTAGCGCTGGACAATCATTTGCATGCTTTCTTACACCTGGAATGAACATTCGGCTTATAGGAGAGGCCAATGATTATGTGGGAAAGGTACTTAAAAAATTATTATACTGGAAGAGTTGATATCACAAGTAGAGATGAAACAACTTGATTCAGGACCCCATGTTTGTCATGTAATGTTTTGAACTTTTGGATGAACGGAAAATTATTACCTTTACAATAAGCAGTCAAAAGCTGCTGCCTTGTAGATTGTGCAGGGGTCCTAGGATAGTTTTGATGACATTCAAAATTCTCACACTGCGGTGAAAATATCTTTCTAATAAAAGTTTCTTGTTTCAAAAAAGAAAAAGAAAAGAAAAAGAAAAAAAGAAGCCTGTTTCCATATCAGACATTACATGCAATATTATTGTTTTAATAGTTTGTGTAGATGAATCTTATTGTCCATCTTTGTGTTGTGACTTTATGCATGAATATTATACAGTTTCTAACTCTAATTATTTATATCTGCAAGGGTATGGCGGGAGGTGAATTAGTTGTAACTCCAACCGAAAATACTGGATTTGTTCCTGAGGATGCAGCCATAGTAGGGAATACATGTTTGTATGGAGCAACTGGCGGTCAAGTTTTTGTTAGAGGAAAAGCCGGGGAGAGGTTTGCTGTCAGAAATTCACTTGCTCAGGCAGTGGTTGAAGGAACTGGTGACCATTGCTGTGAGTACATGACTGGTGGTTGCGTTGTTGTACTTGGCAAGTATGTATTTCTCTTTATCCAAGTTATATGGCAGTATTTTGGTTGATCTTAGAGAGGACTATATTGACAATTTTTTTTTTCGTCCAACTTATTTAGAGTGGGAAGAAATGTAGCTGCTGGAATGACCGGAGGCTTAGCTTATATTCTCGACGAGGATGATACTCTTATTCCGAAGGTTTTTGCTCCTCATTCTAGCCAATCTTTACTTCTAATTGTTTTTCCCTATACACTTTTTTTTTTAATATATATGTGTGTGTGTGTGTGTGAAGATAAAAGCATGAATTATGTTGGTCTCCAAATAATAGCAAGAGAATGAAAAGCTCGGTTTTTTAAAATAATATGAATTATGTTAGTCTGTGGATTATTGCTGCTTGATATTCTGAGATGATAATCATCATACTCACCATGAACTTTCCAGTTAGAATTATCGTTTTATTTTTCCAAAATAAAGCTTTTTAAGGAGTAGTATAAATGTTGCTGGATGCCCAGTTCGGGTTTGCAAAAGGAGGTTAAATTGCTCATTTGGACTTTGTAAATTAGGTTAGCAATGATGATATAATTTGAAACTGAAACAACTCTAGGAAACAAAGTGGAAGAAATAGCGTACATAAACAGTGACTGGTTTTATGAATTATGATCGGACAATTATGTGGTGCTTCTGATTTTTGACAGTCTAGATTGGATGGAACATTCATTAATACATTTTAACCAAAAATTGGATTGTTAAATCCATCATATCATTGTGCCAAAAGACATGAATTGAGCGAATGAGACAGCAAAAATAGCGTCATATTCTTCTGCTATGTGAGATAATAAGTGAATATCAT
Organism: Benincasa hispida; assembly: GCF_009727055.1. NCBI lineage: Eukaryota > Viridiplantae > Streptophyta > Magnoliopsida > Cucurbitales > Cucurbitaceae > Benincasa > Benincasa hispida. Next base: position 74,524,841 of record NC_052359.1, on the reverse strand, counting down.
CTTTATGATGACAATAATATTAGGCTAGTAGGCACTATAGAGTAGAATCCCCCCAAAAGAAAAGGTAGATATATAATGACATGCAGTTTCTTTGTTAGTATCTCGTTGCTATCTCAACTTGCAGAAGTAATTTCTCTAATGAATATCCAGTACATTAGCTCACTACGGATTGTTATTTATTTATTTATTTATTTTTAGATTTTGTTTTCTTGTCCTTGAGCCAAGACTTAAAAAAGTACTTTGCTAGCATATTATATGTTTATATAATGTTCTTTATTTCCTTAGATTCCTCCCTATTCTCACATCAGAATATTTCTTGTGAAATATGAGCAGGTGAACAAAGAAATTGTAAAAATCCAGAGAGTAACTGCTCCAGTGGGGCAAATGCAGCTGAAGAGCCTCATCGAAGCCCATGTTGTAAGTATTTTCCAATTCACATTAACTCCAAACATTTGAAGATGGAACTGTCGATTCCATTTGAATCACTATCTAAATATCTGGGAACAAATTGAGATATCTGACTCTTAAATCACTGATTGATCCAAAAGCTTAAACTGATGGGATATGGTAAATTTAATTATATCAACACTTAACAGTCCCCTTGTGGGTTTGAAAATTTGTAGCAGATTTAATAAGCGGAAATCAATATTAGTTGCTCATGTTCTGATAAAAAGTTTAAGCTGATGGAATATGGTAAATTTAATTATATAATACTTTAACACTAATTCTTCTGACAAATAGGAAAAAACTGGTAGCAGCAAAGGTTCCGTTATCCTGAGCGAGTGGGAAACTTATTTACCGCTCTTCTGGCAACTGGTTCCACCTAGTGAGGAAGATACCCCAGAGGCAAGTGCTGAGTATGTAAGAACAGCTACTGGAGAAGTGACCTTTCAGTCAGCCTAATGGATCAAAACAACAATTGCTTTGATCATGTGATTAGTTTGCAAACACTGCAACTCTACGACTTCTGGGTTCGGAATGGGAATTCTTGATACAAAAGACGCACACGTAACTCGACGGTGAAGACTATATGACTTGGTGGTGAAGGAACCCTGTTCTACCATTCAGCAGTGTAAGCCTTCTCTTGTATTGATCCCTCTGTAAATATCAATTTGCAGCATAAAAATAATATATAGATTTCATGTAGTTTAGGTTTCCGAATTCTTGTTGAAGCAAAGCATCTGTTTATACTTTAAGTAAAAATAAATTAGCCTTGGCTCGTTATTATTGGCCATTGCTTTCTTTCTCCTAGTTAATCTGCTTTCTTGCATTTCAGATTTCAAAATTCTCCGATTATTTTGTACTCACATTCTGTAAAACATCAATGAACAATGTCTATTCTTATAGATTACTCATGAATGCTTTTATTTTCAAATGAAATTGTTTGTTTGAAGTGCTTGCTCCTAGTATTATTGAGTAGTAGTATGGAAGATCTTCAGCTAGAGAACAAGTGACATGAGATCCTTCTTTTTCTTCCATAGAAAGGTCACTAAGTAGATAATACAAAGGGCCAATAAAATGTGTGCAAGTGAGGAAGTGAGGAAGTGCGATGATTTAAAGGTAGATTTGTCGATCTTTGTGAACCATCGCCAAGAGGCCCCCAAGACGGACGATAGCGATAGTGGCCAATTGTGTACTCTACTTTAGAGGCACAAAAAAGAGTCTTTGCCCCAAAAAGAGAGATGACCATCGTTCTTTCTTTGATGTCATGGTGTATGGTGCTTGAGTTTCACTTTGGAGTTTGATAGGTTGTCTAAATTCAAACTCAGTTTTATTTGGCCACACTAAATCCTTAAGGCTCTCTAGGAATTATTATTATTATTGGTAAAATACATTTTTTTGTCAGTGAGATTTATATATTCAATCTTTTAGCTTTGTTTAGTAACTATGGTTTGTTTTTTGTTTTTGAAAATTAAGCTTATTTTCTCTTATTTTCTTACCATGATTTACATATTTCTTAGGTACAATGGTTGAATTCTTAGTTAAATTCCAAAAACAAATTTTCAAAAGTTACTTTCTTTTAGTTTTCAAAATTTGACTTGGTTTTTTAAATCATTAGTAATAAGTAGATAATTAAAGAAGAAATTTATAAGTTAGTTTTTAAAAATTAAAAACAAAAAATCAAATAGTTAGTAATCGGATCTTCAAGATTCAAAAGAGATATTTTTAATCCCTAAGGTTTGGTGAATGTTCTAAAAAATATATAGTTTTTGAAGGTTAGTGTTTGTTTAATTCTTGAGTTTTTAAATTTTCATGTCCCACATTCTTTGGATGAAAAAAAAATTAATAAAATAGATTCAATCTAGTTTGTAGTTAGCAAGCTACTAATTGGCATGTAATTTTTTAACTAATTATCATATCATAGATCATTTAAGATATTTTTTTAAGAATATCTGAAACTAAAAGTATCTCTAAATCTTAGCAACCAAATA
>NC_052359.1:74412125-74522404 GCF_009727055.1 Benincasa hispida | reverse complement strand
TATATATATATATTTATTTATTTATTTTCATTTTTGTTATTATTTATTGAGTTCTAAAACATCCAAACCGTAGATTTAATTTGAACTTTTATTCTTTAGGTTGATAGGTTGGTTGTACATTGACTTGATTAATTTTTAATTAACTCACATCGTAATAATTTATGGGATAGTAGTATTTGTCCATTAAATGGAATCCTATAAAGATAACCAATTCTGAATTTATAGATTTTGATAAAGGAACATGGTTCACTAAATATACATCTCAACACGGTTGAGATGATATCGTTCACTAAACTCACATCTTAACTCGATTGAGATGAAATCATACTTCTTTTCTTTTCTTTAGTATAATAATTATGAGGTGGAAATTGAATTTCTAAATCTGAAGGTTGGATGCCAATTATCGGTAAGATACACTCTTTTTTATGAATGTGAGCTTAGCTTAATGGTAGTTGTTATGACCTTCCCTCCTTCCCTCCTTCCCTCTTAGAGGTTAAAGGTTCAATCTCTCATCCCTACTAAATAAAAATGGTATGTTCACCTCAACAAAGATGTGACAATAATGTTGTTTTAGTTCGTGGTTCCAAATCTATTGCTAGGACAAATGTCATGTTGATATATTAAGGACTAGGTAAAAAAACATTCTTATTCTCATTATTATAATACATATGATATGATCAAAGAATTATTTATTAATGTAGAGAGAGGGGTTTAGATAATCTTGAAATTAGTCATGTTGGAAAATGAAATAATCAGAAATTGACTGAAGGAGGGGAGATGCAATGCATTTTGAAGATAACAAAGTTGTCCATTTTGTCAAAGTTTGCCCCTTTTTTTCCCTTCCCCCCAAAAATATTAATTTTTCATTTAAAACAAAGTTACCAAACAAAGTTGGTCAGCTGTTTGGAAAACAACAATGAAAACAAAAGTTAACAATGTTCCTTGAGCGTTGTAGGGTATTCTAAATTGGCAATTTGTGGGTTTTGATTGAAAGATTCTGAGCCAAATTTGTTCGAATACATATTGATTGGTTTTTGAGTTAAAAGATATGTGAGGTGAGATATTCGAATTTTTGATTTTTTGGTCAAGATTATAATCTTTATGTTTGCTGAGTTATGTTAATTTCAACCGTGTAAAAATTATTTAAAAGTAAAAATTTGCTTAACAATGGATAATAGTTCGAATAAATTTATGTTCAAAGTAGTGATTAAAAATAATTTCCAATTGAATATTAGTCTCACAATCAATGTTTTACTCAAAGATTGTGAATTTCTGAACAACACAAATAGATAAAACACCTACTTACTATCTCATATGTCATTTGTTTGATCCCATATACTGAGCTTATTGTTGTTGAACTATAAAAAAAAATTAGTTAGTGATTACCATGATTATGTTTTATTAGTATTTAGATTAATAGTTGTCCCTGAAAAAAAAAAGAAAAAGAAATAATAGTTATTATATAAATCAAAAGACGAAGATAAGAATAGAAAATATATTCATTTCTTTTCTTTTAACAGTTTTGCGTAGAAAAATGAGCTTCCAAAACCCTATAGGTAAGTCAAATTTAAGGGGAAAAAAAGAAAAAGTGTCATTAAAAAAGTGCATTTTTTAAAAAAAGAAAATGGAGATTTTCATATTTAAAAAAAAAAAAATATTACAGTTTTTCAAGGTTATCAATCTATAACTATGATTAACCGTCACTGGATACAAACAATTAATTCATAAGTATTTTATTTAAGAAAAGAAATGCTAGATTTATTATTTTTTTTTATCTCTTTTTAAAAATAATCTTGAAACAAAAAACTATATAGTTTTCAAAAACTTATTTTTATTTTTAGAAATTTTGGTTAAGAATCAAAATGTTTTTGTTTAGTTTAAAAGCTGAAAATTTGATAAGAAATTTTGAGAGAAAATAAAGCACAATTTTTAAATGGTTATGAAAAGAGTCATTATTTATTAATTTATTTAATAAACAAAAATTAGATCATACCAAAAGTTTTTTTTTTAATTTTTTTTTATATTTAAAGTAGAGATTAGAAAAAATTGAAAAGGATAAAAAAGAGAGATATTAAAAGGTTAAAAAGGGTTTTAAAGAAGAAAAAAGGGAGATTATGATGGAAAAGAGAGAAGGGAGATGAAGGTAGAAAGGGGAAAAGAGTTGAAAAAGGAGGTACATGCGTCGAAAAGAGAAACATAAACATAAATTTCAAAAGCTTCTCAAATTTTATTTTTCACCTTTTTTAGAAATATAGTTTTATAATTTAAAAACGTGACAATTTATGAAAAAATTTCACAAAATGACCCAATAATGACCTCTTTTTAAAAACTTTTCTACCAATGACATTTTACCCATGTGAAATTCCAAAATTACCCCCAATTTTTAAAACTCCTTAAACCGCACCACATTTCTTCTTCCTTCAACGATTTCTTCAGCCCTTATACAATGTGCATTCAATATAACACCAACATTCCACCAAAACATTTATTCCCAACTAAAATTCTTCCAATAGCATTGAAGAGAATGGAAGGCCACTCTCAATATTCAGTTTCTGTCGAACTCCCCAAGAAATTTTCTCATTGTTCTCTCATAACTTTCTCTCAGAGTTTCAATCCAACATCTTTGTTGATCGCTTTCATTGTCAGATTCAGAAACGGAGAGAATGTGAGTGATATTCTACGATTTCTTGTCCCATATCGCTTTCATAATAAGTGTCGTTTAGCTTTAAATGAACGATCATATGGTAATATATATACATAATCATTCATTACAATGTAAAAGATCATTCATAAATTACTAGACGATCGTTCGTTGCAATATAGATGATTGTTCATAAATTACAATACGATCATATAATAAATTATACACGATTGTGTAGTAATTTATACACAATCGTTCATTACAATATAAACGATCATTCATAAATTACTAAACGATCGTGTAGTAACTTATCAACAATCGTATAGTAAATTATAAACGATCGTGTAAACATTTATAAACGATCGCATAGTAATGTATGTTGGGTTTTATGTCCTAAAACTCGCAGTTTGTAAAATGATAAATATTTTCTATTATCAATATACTTGTTATTGATCTCATAAATTGTATGAAAGTCTAAATCTAATAAACTAAGACCCATGACTATTGTATGAGTACTTGAATTTTATGTGGAGATATAAGAGTGGATTAGGTTCGAGTAAATAGTCAAAATGATCTATAGTACATGAATGAGGTTGGGTACCTTATTCTGGTAACACCATTGGATGCGGCCTACTTTGTAGTTGTTACAAAAAGTTGTAAAGTGCTACATACGATGTGATCCTAATTCGTACATGTTATGACATGAGAAGTGGGGGCGTCCTATGCAATGAGTTTGCATAAGATCAGGACCAAGAAATAAGTCACTCTTACTTTATAATGTTGTTTACTATTTAAGACTGATTATTTCACCTAGATGACCTAGGTAACTCGATCTCAATCCTGAGCTAACTATGAACTTCTGTTTATTTGGGATTGCCTGAGGGTTGGCTCAACAACGCTGGCTCAATAAGACTCCCATTTCAGGGGTAAGACCAGATAGATAGCTGGGGACATAGGGTGCAAGAAGGAGTTTACACCTACCCGATTTAGGGATAGAAGAAAGGTTGTTCTCTTAAGTACTGAATCCAAGTCTTGAACAAGGGGGCTCATCCTCTCACTGGGCTGAGAGAGTTTAGTTTGGTGATTGGATCACAAACCAGTTGTTCATTAGAGGATCAGTAGGGACTTGAGGAATAAGACATAATCTCGAGGGTAAAACAGGTTTTAGACCTAACCGTTATTACGAACAACCTGTGAAGGGTCGACTTGCTGATTATGGTTAAATCATGTGGACATAATATATCTACAATAAGGGGAATGCAACTATGGGCTTTAGTGAAGTGACCCATTATTAACGAATGGGGATTAATTTGGTCTAATGAGTTTAGCCGATTAATCTCGAATCATTGGAGCCAATGATCTGTAGGTCCGCGAGGTTTCCCTACTAGCTCGTAACGGACTAGCCCTAGAATAGCGTGATAAGTTAATTTGAAACGTTCAAATTATAATTAAGGGAATTAGTAATTATATGAGATATACTTATATGTTTAATTTTAGAATTAAACGGAATAGGAGAATTTATATATTTAAATATGATTTAAATATATAAAGATGGATATGTGTTAAAATTTAATATTTAATATTAAATTAGTTAAGTTTTATTTAATAATTAATTTATGAAATTAATTAATTTTTTATTTTTAAAATCAAAATAGATTTTATAAAATCAAAATTTGTGTTTTTTAGATAAAATTGAAAAATGGAAAACAATAACAACAAAATGGAAAAATGGATTTTTCCATTATCCATCACCTAAGTAGCTCACACATGAAGCATTAACATTGCATTGTCTTCTCCAAGCATGAGCTGTAACTCATGCAACTCTTCTCTTTACATGTTGATCTGAAATATAATGAAGAGATTGGAGTGAAAATCGGGCATGCAATCCATAGAGTTTTTGAGAGAAAAACTAGTTTGATGAAAGATTCTTCAACAAGGTTGCAGCAGCGAGCTTTTCTCCTTCATCCCTTGATTCAAGCTTGTTTTGAGTCCCACAACTCAATCTAGAGCACTAAGAGAATAGTGGGGAAGATCTTAAGGTGGTCTACTACAAGATATGGATAAGATTGTAGCTGGTGAAGGAGCTTTGAAGAAGTTCTACAAGAGGTATGTCTCGAAACTCACTTTTTCTGCAAAAGCATGCTTTATATTCTGCCAAAATTAGTGAATTTGAATGCTTAGATGATCTTTGTGCTTCCGCTATTGTTGATACAATCCTATAATGTATAAATGATCGTTCACTTATCAATGATTTGTTTATCCCATTGTAGATCAATGATGCTACTTCGCATCTTTGTACGATTTGGTGGGGATTGGGATGAGTCCATAAGAAATTATGTTGATGGTCATATGAAAGGTTTGAAAGTCAGAAATGATATAACAGACAGTGAATTAGTGAGTATAATGTACCAAAGACTGAATATTGATCCGAATATGTTTGATATACACATCAAATGTTGCTATAATCTATTGGTCCCGGCTCCCCCAATTGACGTAGTCGACGATGAAGATCTTAGCTTCTTTTTAGAAGGCAGTGATGCATCCCATATGCCGTTATTTGTATCAGTTACACCTTGCGAAAGTCATGGAGTACACACGGATAATATGTACCAGCATTGCAATCCAACCGATCAACCCATTTCAACCAATCAAAGTTATGGGTTTGCAACCATTCCGACACGTAATATTCATACCATGTCTTCACTTGATGATCATATTGAGTCATATAACTTGGGGGATGATCGAAGTGAAGCTTGGTTTGATCAGAACAGTGAACCTAGATGTACTTTACAATTTGATATTGAACATGGATATGGACAATCTTCAGGACTACACACTTCTCCAACACCTAACATCCATGTTTGCTCCCATCCCACCAGTTGTGATGCCTTCGATTTTAATGCATTCCACCGTTCCAACCGAACCATTTGTTGATATACCCAGACCATCAGAGGGCCCATCGTATAATGACCTTCTTGATCTTAAATGATCTTTTACTTAGATTTGGGTGATTGCTTAGTTATTTATTTGCTTAGTTAAATGTACAACACCAATTATATTCTACAAATTTAACACAAATTTATCTAAACGATTACATAACAAAAACTAAACTATCGCATAACAAAATCTAAACGATCACATAACAAAACCGAAACGATCGTATAACAAAAACTAAATGATCGCATAACAGATAGCTAAACGATCGCGTAACAGTTAGCCAGACGATCGCATAACGAAATCTAAATGATCGCATAACAAAACCTAAACGATCGTATAACAAAAACTAAACGATCGCATAAAAAAAACTAAAGATTGCATAACAGATATCTAAACGATCGCGTAACAATTAGCCAAACGATCGTGTAACAAAAACTAAATGATTGCGTAACAGATATCTAAACGATCATATAACGGTTAGCCAAACGATCACATAACAGATATCTAAATGATTGCGTAACAGTTAGCTAAACTATCACATAACAGATGTCTAAACGATCGCATAAGAGTTAGCTAAATGATTGCTTAGTAATCTCTATCCGATTGCTTAGTAATATCTAAACGCTTGCTTAATATTCTCTAAATGCTCGCTTAGTATTCTCTATCCGGTCGGTTAGTATTCTCTTAACGATCAAGAAATGAACAAAATAGAGGGAGACCCTATCGTTGTAAAGTATTCCTAGAGACACACATTCACCAAACGGTCTGAAGGATGATTTAAAACTGGGGGTAATTTTGAAATTTCGCATGGGAAAAAGGTTAGTGGTAGAAAAGTTTTTAGGAAGAGGTCATTGGTAGAAAAGTTTTTGGGTTTCGGTCATTTTGTGAAATTTTCCACAATTTACCATGTACTTGTTTCTTAGAGGAAAAAATATCTTTTTGATTTTTAGGTTTTTGGTCTAGTTTCTATTTGATCCCTAAGATTTCAAAATGATTCACATTTAGTTCTCAAATTTTGATTTTGGTTTCAATTTAGTCCCTAAGTTTCAAAATGTTATACTTTTACCCTTGAGATTTGAGTTTTGTTCCAATTTGATTCCTAGATTTCAATATTTTACATTTTAGACCTAAAACTTGGGAACCAAAATGTGAGTTTCTCTTAGTTTCAACAATTTCGTCAATTGTGACATAGTAAATAAAATGTAGTTTCTATTTTATTTTATTTTAAAATCTTACCATCAAAATATTATAATCAATGATTAAAAATACCATGCACCACATGTAATGTCTAACTATAGTAAAAGAAAAATATGTATTAGTGGATAGTTTACTAATATCTATAAAAAGAAATCAAAAGGTAAAATTCTCTTTCTAGTTAAAATCATTTCGTTTAATATTTAAAAATGTAAATTTATCCTAGTTCATCAACTCAGATATTAAGGATACTACTATTAGGTCTTTAAAAGATATATATTTTCTATGTTAATCTTCTCAAAATTGTGTTGATTATTTGCTTTTAATGCTCATTTTGTAGGTAAAACGGTTCGGGGGTGATTAGGAGTCATTTTGAGAAACTAGGCCAAAAAGGATAAAAAATGACCAAGAAAGTCAACAAAGTTGAAGAGAATCGGAAAAATTACTAAAATGCTATTAAGACCCAGCATCACGACCCTAAGAGAAGTGTCGAGCAATGCTTGAAGATAGAAGGCATAATTTTATTGCAAAACAGAGTAGCATTGTAACACTCCCCACAACGTTGCAATGCTCCAGATTTTTACGTGACTGTCCACGCACGTGCAACTCAGTGTCGAGGGTAGCCTCACGTCTCAAGCGCAACGCTTCTTGACCTTTTTGCGATTTAGCATTGCAATGCTAGCCTCAATGCCTCGCGATGCTACCCTGTGAGTATAAATAGTTATTCTTTCATTTTTGTAAAGGGAGGAAGTACGATTTCGATGGAGGCTGAAATTTCTCTCTGTATCATTTCGTCTCTATGGTAATTTTTTTTCCCAATTAGGTTAGATTTTGATTTCCTTTTGGATTGTAAGCATTATTTTGTAATTCTTCATGAATTTGTCTATGGATTTGTGAAGTAATCGAATCTTGTTTCTATTTCAAGAGTTCTTGTAATTCTTTTGAGTTTTCTACTTGTCTTTATCATTTGCTTTGATTTGAGTATTCTTGAATTTGTTTTTAATTCTTGAAGCATGTTGAATGATCTATATCTTGAACATGTTTAACCTAGATGCTTGGTTTTGTCACAATCATGATTGAATGCGTTGCTTTTAATGTGTTCGATAGAATGTCTAACCAAGATCTACAAGAGGCATTAGTAATTGTGTATTTGATGGCTATCCTAGGATGCACTAATTACTAGATTTGAAGAAATTTTGATTAATTGAGCAAGCTATCTTGACAATTAATCGGTGCAATTGAATCCTAGAACTTAATGCGCATGTTTTCTCTTCTATATGGTCGCTATCTAACCCAATAGAGGTAGAAGCATGTAGATTGATTAGGGTTAGGCCTATCCAACCTTAGTCGATGATTAAGACGCTCTTTTGACTAGGTTATTGCTAGTTCTTCGCCTTCGTAGAAGCTAGCTTAATGGATCTAAGTATGTAGTTGCGAGCTTAATCCGATTGTGAATTAAATTTTTAGAATTCGATGATAGGAATTGCATTGAATGTCTAACTTGGATTAGAAGCAAGATTGTTCTAAACTTGTTTACATTTATCCTTTGTCTCTTGATTTTTTAGTATGTTTTTTGCTTTAATAAAAACTCCCTATTTTATAGCTTTTATAGTTAAGCTTGGTTAAGGAAAAGATTAAAGAACATTTCCCTATGGATCGACCTCTTACTTCCACTTTAACTACGAGTTAGTTTAGGTTATTGTTTGAGCTTTATAAATATTGTTTTTTTTTTTTGGGTTAGGTAAAACTAACGACATCTACTTAGCTCCGAACAAAATGGCGCCGTTGTCGGGGAAATGGCTAACCATTTAATCATTTTCTTAGCTAAATTTGTCTAATGAACTTTAAAACACCAAAAATATTTTCTTCTTTTTGTGTCTACTTGTTTTAACATGGTGGATATGAATATCTACTACACGCTTCAAGCGAAGTATGCGGCCTATCGGAGAGCACAAGAGGTAAGTGAATTTAATGGGCTTAAGAGTGAAATAAATTAATTAACCTCTCTTGTTCGAGTTGTGCTTACTGAAAAAATACAAGTTCCGCGTGGTCCTAAACGCGAATACTACCCAACTTGGGAGAAGCCCAACCGAAATCCATCATCAATGCCGTCTTCTTCTACCAATATAGATAATTCCTCAGAAAATTTAGTTGATGAACTTTCTGACCTCTTGTGAGTTTATGTAAGAATGCTCTTATCTTTCTCAAGAACCATCGAGTTTCCAGCAGGATAGGTTTTATTCCGGACATGAAGTTAGAGCCGACATTCAAAATCTGTGTGACATCGCTGCCCAGATTACCGATTCGGTTAGGAGAGTCGAGGAGTCTTGGGAAGATACATTTTTTAAGAATACCGAGTTAAGCGGTGAAGGAATTCACATTGATAATCTAGTAGAGCCGCCGATTCTTCGAAATTTTAATCAAGGTAAGATGTTGAATTTAGTAATGTGTAAACTTGCTAATGGTTTTTCTAATGGTGAGCAGAATTCAATCGAGTTTCATCTGGAGACTCAAGCCCCATGCCAGTTGAGGTCCATCAAACCCCTGAGCTTGCACACTTCATGCTGACATTGGAGAACCATTCAGAGCTTCCCGTCGTCTGTGGCACTAAAGCCGATCTAATTGAGGAGTTTCCTTGGATCGATGATGAATATGATGTTTATCCCATACCATGTTCAAAACAAGTAAGTAAGGATAAGTATGAGCCCGCACCATATCTCAAGGAGTCTCAGGTAAAACAGTTAGAGGCTTCCAAGCCTAAAATTGTACTTTGTCCAAGTATTTTTTTTCATGTTTGATTATTGCTTATATTTTCCTTATAAATCGAGTCTGTTGTTGAGTCTTTTTTTTTCTTTTGACTCTTTTGGGTCACTTGAGTCTTTCGATTCTTTCTTTTTCTCTTTTTTTATCAAATATTAGAAAACCCAAATTTGACCTGTCTGGTTTTCGTCAAAGAGTGAGTTCTCTTATAGCCCCCAGGCTATATAGATTCATTTAAGAGAGGATAAGAGAAGTACGAAAATTTTTACATACCTTGAAAGGCGTAAAAGACGGGTCGGGTCGAGCAATCAACGTTAAAAATTTGCCCTTCTTGGAGGTAGCTAGGCATAAAAAATAAAACACGTTTACTTTTAGTTTTAATTTCCATTTTTCTTAGAATTAGTCTTAATCGTTTATTTTATTTTTAATTCTTTGTTCTTAATAAAGCTAGGTTAGTCTTGTTTGTATTTTGAAAAAAAAGAAAATTTAGGGCACAATGTTGCAAAGCTGTGTAAGTAGCGTCGCGACGCTGCGAGATAGAAACTCGATTTAAAGCAGTTTCTTTCATTCGAAGGAATACCCATTCAAATTCTCTCTTCTCAAACTCAATTTTCTCTCAAATTTCTTCCTACCCCCATTGATTTTCATCCCCAAACTTCAAATCCAAGCAACTTTTCTTCCAATTTCATCATTTTTCTCAATTTTCAAGAATTTGCTCGAAATTTTTGGGATTTTCACCTAAAATTCGATTTTTAGGGCTTTTTCTCTTCCTCTCAAGCAATAGCGTTAACCTAACCAAGGTAATGCATTCTTCTTTGTTTTAATCCTTTGATGAGTATCTAGGTTGTATTTGAGTTTTGCTTGATGGATGCATGACTTGCTTGGAAGAAATGATTTTGTGTTGAAATTGTTGAATCTTTGATAGTTAGAAATAAAATGCCTGGGATTTTTCTGTTTGCAGGTTTCAAATTTGTGTAGTGGTGTGTGATTTTCTTGATTGAGGAATCTATTAAAAGAGTGAATAATATTGCCAATTCTAGTGGTAGGGATTCTTCTCCACAACCCGAGTCTAATAACTTGAGGTTTGCTTCTGAAGGGGCTGATAGTAGATACCATCAAGTGGTAGCTCTTAGGAACTTGCTTGCATACACGATGGTTAGTAGAAAGCATAACCAACCACGAACGATGACTGAAGCTTTGATTGACGGCTCGACTAGCATGACGACAGTAGTGGTTGGTGTGGTCGACGACAGGCTGGAACGAGGTTGCAGCTAGGCTGGTGCAGTGCGGGTGAGGAGAACGATGGAGGAGGGGGTGGGGATCTGCTTTACACGGAAAGAGAGAGAGAGGGAGATTTTTTTAAAAACTTTTCTTTTTCTTTGTTTTAACTGTTGATTTTAAAACCTAATCACACAAATACATTTGTATAACCTTTTTCCCCTTTTTCTTTCCAAAATCCTAATTCCTTTCCTTTTATTTATTTATATATATATCCATCTATCTATCTATCTATCTATCTATCTATCTATATATTTCCCTCTTAAATTCCAAATCCAATTTAAATTCCCTCAAGAATATCAAATCTCCAAATTTATTTAACCAACTTCCATGAATTAAATTCAAAATTTCAAATCTTCTCTAAACTGAAATAAATTCCCATGAATTGAGTTTAAAATAAATTATCTTAACCCCCAATAATTCAATTTTAGCCTTAAAACTCAAAATAACACCCAAATAATTTAAGATAAATAAATTAAAAATGGGTCTCAAAATTTGGGTTGTTACATTCTTCCCTCTTCATGAACCCTTCATCCTCGAAAATTTAATCCTGAAAAAGCTCTGGGTACTAGGCTCTCATCTCGTCCTTCCACTCCCATGTTGCCTCCTTGAACTGATAGTTCTGCCATAAAACTTTCACTAACGTTATCTCTCAGTTGCATAAAGTCTTCACTTCCCTTGCGAGAATTTGAATAGACTTCTCTTCATAACTTTAGTTCTCATTCAACTATAATGGTTCGTAGTCTACCACATGGGATGGATCTGTCACATACTTCCTCAACATTGAGAAATGAAAAACATTGTGAACTATAGAAAGAGACGGTGGCAGCACCAATCTATGAGCTACAGGGCCAATTCGTTTCAAAACCTCAAGAGGACCAATAAATCGTGGACTTAGTTTTCCTTTCCTTCGAAACCTTAGAACATCTTTCATGGGTGTTACCTTTAAAAACACCTTGTCATCAGTTTCAAATTCCAGGTCTTACACCTAACATCTGAAGGGAGTCAATTTCTTGCAGCAGAAGCGAGCGACTGCTTGTGTCTTTGAAATCGTTTTACAGAAATTAATTAAATAGAGCAATGATGGAAACTATGATAAACATTCACCCTTAAGCATGTTTCTAATGAAAAAATAGAGAGGAAAAGGGATGAGAACACTAACCCTTGAAGATCCAATCTTCTCACTTCCTCTCTAGTGGTCACGAATAGTAAAAACTCCTTCTTAACCCCAAAAACCACAACACAACTTCGTGGACACCACCAATGAAGTCTTCCTTGTTATTATCAAGGAGAGAACTAAAGGCAGAGTTGTGTGGGTTTGACTTTTGGTAAAGGTGGAAGAAGAGAGATCTTCAGAGAATTATTCTGGGAGAGAAATTACAGAAAGCTGGAGGAAGAAGATCTCTTTTAGCAGACATAACCTTTTCTCCTGCATATTGATTTTCATGTAAAACCAACAACCTTCCCACTCCTCCACCAAAAATTGCATATATGAGAGATACCTCCAAAACTTGAAATAATTCCTAAGCAGTTATTGATTTTGAATTAAAATTCAAAATAAATTTTAATTCAATCTATTAACTAATTAATATAATTAAACTATATATTATATCTCATATAATATATAACCTATAGTTTATTATATCACATATAATATGACTTATATTTTATTTTATTTCACATACCTATGGTATTAATATGAATCATATCCATACTAATTTTATCTATAGTTTCTATATGAATCATATTCATATAAATAATATTTGAATCGTATTCAAATATTTATTTCTGTCATAAAACTATATGGATTTAATATGAATCATATTCACATTAATTTTAACATATAGTTTTTATATGAATCTCATTCATATAATAAATACTTGAATCAAATTCAAATACTTATCTCTCTCGTTAAACTATAATGTATCAACATACATTATACTTTATAATGTATCAAGATACATTATATTAATTCTATCTTATACAATTAATTTTCTTTAATTAATTTTAATAATTCAAAGTTATACCAAAATTAATTTAATTCTCAACCGTCCTTATTGAGCTAACAAGGGGACCTTATGGACCTACAGATTGAAGCTCCAATGATATGAGATTAATAGATTAAACTCTTTAATCAAATTAATCAACATTAATTAACTGTTCGTCAAGACCGACAGTTACACGCATCGCATTGTAGATATATTTTGGTGTCAATTGGATATAACCAATCAACAGTCGTAAGTATAGTTGGGTCAAAATTACCGTTTTACCCCTGTAGTTACATCCAATTCCTTAAGTATCATTGATCTTTCTAATCAACAATTAGTCATAGCCCCATTATAACTAGACCCCTCTCTTGCCAGTGAGAGGGTGAGGGCCACCATTGTTCAAGACTTGGAATTAGCCCTTGAAGGAGAAATTCATCGACTTACTCTAAAAAAGTAAGGAGTAATTTTTATCTTGTGCAGTTGAGTTCTAGCTCCCCATTCAGACAAATCCTCAAAATGGTAGGCATATTGAGTCGGTGAATGTGGCCATTCTCACCTATGCAAATCCAAAGACCACCTTTATAGGCAGAAGTTCACAACTCACTCATGAGCAAGGTCAAGTCACCTATGTCATTCTAGTAAAATGTAAGTCTTTTCTAGTAATGGTGTTAAGAAGATAGACTAATCATTTCGTGCTCTGGTCTTATACAAAATCTTTATATAAGATACCTCCACTTACATATCTCCACAAGAATGATCAGAATTAGATCATTTGTAACACTTTACGACAATTGTAACAATTACAAAACATACCTTATTCTGGTGACATACCGTATTTGTAGTGTCACTAGAATAAGGTACCCAGTTTTATCCATCTACTATAGACCATTCAGGTTATTACTTAAACATGATCCACCTGTATATCTCTACATACATGTTTAAGTTACATAAAATAACCCAGGATCTTAGTTTATTGGATTGAGTTAGTGCACATAAAATAACAATTATTTTAATAACAATTTGTTTATACAAGTTTACAAACTTGTCCTAAAGTTTAGGACATCAATCTCAACAATCTTCCACTTGTCCTAAAGTTAAGGGAGAGGAGTTTTGAAAACCCAAATTTTTAGGAAACTGTATTTAATTGTCTTGAATTATTCGAGATTATATTTCAGATTTTAGAAATTTGAAATTTGTTTATTTTGAAGAGGCAAATCAATTTATATTAAAGTTGGTAAAAGATATGGATTTAATTCAATTAGTGAAAATTGAATTTAATATTGGTTTTGGAATGGGTGGATTTTATTTGGAATTCAATTGGATTAATGATTGAGATTTAATTTCTTTTTGGAATTTTATTTGTTTGGGTTTGAAGTGATGGAAAGGAAGGGTTAAAAATAAATATACATATTTATTGAGGGAAAAGAATTATTATATTTATATATTGGGATTTAGGGTTTTGGAAAAGGAAATTGGTTATAAATTAGGCTTAAATTGGCCTTGGTATGTGTTCAAAAACAAAAGATTGTAGAAGAAAATATTTCCTTCTACTCTTCTACGCCAGGTCCCCTCGTTCCTTCTTCATGTGTTCGACCGCCGCTTCCCAGATGACACTAGCCAGCACATCACGCCACCGCTGACGCTTATCTCACCCGTGTGCGCCGACCCTGTTGCCAGCCGTCCAGATCCCCTTTTTGTCTGACGACCACCTCGCTGATGAAGCCACGTTGCATGCACCTAGCCGATCGGACCTCTTTTGTCCAACATATTTGGTTTCGCGCGAGCCTTCGAGTCTGTGCACGTGCGGGTCTGGTAGTCGGGGTCTATTTCATTCGCGGGTCGAGCCGCCAGTGTTAGTCGTCACCAAATTTCTCATTCGTCGGTCGTGAAAATTGTCCGGTCACCATTCCAGATCTGGTTTCGTGCTGGCCGTCGTCAACGACTCGCATCGCCGATTGGTTTCCTCCGTGTGCCGCTGAAGAATTGTGGAGTTTTGGCTACTTGGGTAAGTGAAGTGAAGGCTTCTAAAATAATTTTACGAATGAATTTGGGTTAGATGGTTAAAATTAGAATTATTTTGCCCTTTGTCTTGGAACCTAACTAAGTTTGGAAAAGCTAGAAGAAAGGTTACTTTACTCGGTTTAATTTGTTTTGGGCTTAATCTGAGGTAAGAGATTTACTATCGATTTGCTCTCGAACCCATGTAGGTATTAAGTATGTGATTACACTAAAAGCGTGATTCAGTATGTTGGATTGAAATGTTGTATCTTGCTATGTTAGGCTGTTAAGGGTGTTATGGAGGCCTATGCTTATGCCATGGAAATTATGAATTTATATGAATGTTTCTGTGTTGATTGATGAATGGACTGTGAAGACCGATGTATGCTTATGACTAAGTAGACTGATAGTGATTGTTTGTGTTCTTGTCGGGCTACGTACATCGCATGTTGTGAGCCTTTGAGTTCACATTTCATGACTATGTTTTGGTGTTCCCTTAGGGTCACCACTTATGCTTATGAAATTACTACTTATGAAAGTGTGCATTCGGGTCCACCCCTTATGCCTATGCCCACGCCTATGATATGTAATGTACTTAAGTCCTGATAGAAAGGTCACCTAGTGGGCCCAGTAGTGGATCGCTTATTGGGTATATTTATATTCGTTCTTTTCTCTTCATGTTTCAGGTAAGGGAAAAGACCAGACGACAAATGACAGGAAGAATCCGTGAACCAGCTGGTGGGACTTGATATCACTTTTGCACTTAGGTTTCTTTTAATTAGACAAGATTTGGTTAGGAGTCTAGCATTTAAAACTCTTGGTTATTTTATTGATTCATTTGTTAATTTATTTATTCGCTTAATTTGTTCTAAACTAGAGTCAAGAGTACCCCAAACATGTTTTTAGGATTTTATCATTTTAGAGCTTTATTTAATGAAATAAAATTTTTATTTCTTTTATTAATTTTTCTTTGTGAAATATATCATCAAGCCTATGCATGCATGTAGTATCGTCCTAGAAGCATAATTGGAAGTTGGGGGGGGGGGGGGGGGGGGGGGGGGGGGGGGGGGGGGGGGGGGGGCGTTACAAGAGCGTACAATACAAATAAAACACACAATACAATAAACTAGGGCATACATTATACTTTAGTAACATCTTCCACTTACCCTAGACAAGATGCCACATAGACCTAGACCTTCTAGATGACCCTCGAACACTTTAGCTACGCGAGCTTTCGTAAATGAATAAGCACTGTTGTTCTTTGAAGTTATCTTCATGACTATCACATCACCTCGTTGTACAATCTCTTAGATCAAGTGATATTTTCTTTCAATGTGTTGTCTCTTTTATGGCTCCTAGGTTCCTTTGAATTTTCCACAACACCATTATTATTATAATAAAAGTGTAATGGGCAGAGATATATTTGGAAAGCCTTCCAAATCAGTAAAGAACTTCCTTAGTCAAACAACTTCCTTAGCAGCTTCACAAGAAGCTATGTATTCAACTTCCATAATGGAGTCTGCGATGCATCTTATAAGGATCAAATCCTTGCTTGAATCCCGATTAGTTTGAAAGTCAAAGTCCATGTATCCTATAAGGATCAAATCCTTAGCTCTATACACAAGCATATAATCCTTTGTTTTCTGTAGATATTTGAGGATTGTTTTGACCGTTGTCCAATGATCTAATCCTGGATTAGATTGATATCTATTGACAATCTCTACTGTATAACAAATGTCAAGTCTGGTACATAACATTGCATACATAAGGTTGTCAATAGTCGATGCATAGGGAATTCATCTCATTTTCTCAACCTTTTGAGGAGTCTTAGGACACTATTTTTTAGACAAGACGATTCCATGTCTAAATGGTAATAAACACTTCTTGGAATTGTGCATCGAATATCTGACAAGCTTCTTGTCAATATACGATGCCTGAGACAAGGCTAGAGTTTTGTTCTTACGATCATTCATAATTTGGATTCTTAGAACAAATTGCACCTCACCCAAATCTTTCGTTTGGAATTGGTCCGCTAGCCATTTCTTTACATCTGTCAATAATCCTACATCATTCCCAATATGTAGGATATCATCCACATACTGTATGAACTATGAAGTTTTTTAAGCGGGAATTGGCCCAATTTTTATTTTACAGAACACAAAATTACAGAACAAACAATCATGCATAAATTGGAAAAATTTACCGCATGCATTAAGAGGAAAAAGGGACAAGGATACATACCCTCGAAGATCACAACAGTCTTCACGATATTCCTCCTCTCCAGTCATGATCAACCATGATCCAAGAAACCAAGACACCACCACAAAATATGCAAGAGGTGTGGGCTTCATAGAATTTTGGAAGAGGGAGAGAGGTTTAGAGAGAGGGAACTTTTTCAGGAAAAAACAGAAGTTTTTTTACACTCGTTTCTTCAATGATCCTGCGCGAAAACCACCCCTACCAACACGTTGATTGAGAGAATTAAGGGGATATATATAAAACTAAATATAAGTCATATGTATGTATATATATATATATATATATAACTACATGTTATATCAAATATAACACACAACTTATAGTTTTATATTGTATCAAATACAATATAATCTATAGTTTTTAATTCTCTCAATCATTTGTGGTATTTAATATAAATCACAATTATACTAAATTTAATTAGATGAATCCAATCCATATAATTAATATTTGAATCATATTCAAATATTAATTTCCTCTAAAATAAACCTTATATTATAGTGTATCAAATACATTATTCTAATTATATCACATATAATTAATTTAAATTAATTATATCATATATAATTAGTTCCCTCAATTAATTTGAACAATTCAAATTAATCTAAAATTAATCCCTGTTGAGCTACAGAGGAGACCTTGGACTTGTAGATTGAAGCTCTAATGGTACTTAAATAATTAACTAAACTTCTTTAATTAAATTATTCAACATCCATTAACTAGAGATCACTTTACTAAAGACCAACAATTGCACTCTTCGCACTACAGTTATATTTCTGTGCCCATTGGATATAACCAATCAAAGGTGCGATAACCTTTCACAAATTGCTCGTAAGTACAGTTGGACTAAAATTATTGTTTTGCCCCTATAGTTATATTTAACTCCTTAAGTACCATTGATCCCTCCAATGAACAATTAGTCATAATCCAACTATGATCAGATCCCTCTTGGGTCAAGAGAGGGTGTGGTGTCACATTGTTCAAGCCCTGAAATCATTCCTTAAGGGAGCAGTTTATTTACTAACCTTGACATTAGGGAATGAGTGAATTTCATTTTGTGTAGCTGTGTTCACAACTCCTTAATCAGATGAAGGACTGCCTTCATAGGCAGGAGTTCACAACTCACTCAGGATTCAGGTCATGTGATCTATGGTCATCCTGGTGAAATGTAAGTCTCTATTATGAATGGTGTTATTTAATGAGACTAGTCATTTCGTGGTCCAGTCTTATACAAACTCTTTTGTATAGAATACCCCTACTCACATGTCTCCACATGAATGATCAGGATCAGATCATTTGTAGCACTTTAAAAGAATTATAACATCTACAAAACGAGCTGTATTCATAGTGTCACCAGGATAAGGTACCCAACCTTATCCATATACTAAGATAATTTAGGCTATCACTTAAACATGATCCACCTGTATGTCTCTACATACATATTTAAACTACAGAAGATAACCTTGGATGTTAGTTTATTGGTTTGTGGGTTAATACTACTAAATGTCGAATAAAACATTTCATATTTTATTAAATAAATAAAATGTTTGTACAGTACAATTACAAACTACAGGACCCACGAGATTTTCTCGTAAACACAAAACTCATCATCATTCTGATCAAAGCCATAAGATTGACCGTAGTATCAAATCTTATATTCCAAGATCGAGATGCTTGTTTCAATCCATAAATGGATTGATTAAGCTTACAAACTTTTTGCTCTTGACCTTGCTCAATAAATCCTTCTGGTTGATTCATGTAGATGGTCTCTGCAAGATTACAATTCAAAAAGACAGTCTTGACATCCATTTGTCATATCTCATAGTTGTAATATGTGGCAATGGATAAGAGAATTCTAATAGACTTTAAGATGACAATAGGTGAGAAAGGTTCTTCGTAGTCTATTCCCTCAACCTAGGTATAACCCTTTGCCATTAGTCTAGCTTTAAAGATGCGTACCTTTCCATCTACACCCCTTTTTCTCTTGTAGATCCATTTGTGATATATAGATTTTACCCCATCAGGTTGATCCACAAGCTCCCAGATAGAATTGAAGTACATGGACTCTATTTTTTAATTCATGGATTTAATCCATTCAACATCTTCCATTGCTTTCTTGTAAGAGAATGGATCCTCAACTCCATCATCAGGTATGATATCTTGGGCTTTTGTTAAACCCATGTAGTGAACAGGTGGGTTCGTAACCCTTCCACTACGTTGAGGCAATCTCAACTCATGAGATGGATGTGATTAACTAGATGAATCAACATCCATAACTCTTGTTGATGTACTAGACTCTTGAACTACCCTTGTTGTAGTCTCAGTAGTCTCATTAGAAATTCACTTAATACTATTTTGCTTCGTGGTTTGTGGTCCCTCGGTGGTCTTTTTCCAAAAAGGTAGCATTTTTTGATATAAACACCTTATTCTCATTTGGATCAAAGAAGTACCCACCTCTCGTTTTCTTGGGGTAGCCTACAAATAAGCATACTCTTGAACGAGGCTCCAACTTCTTTGGTTTAACATTAACACATGTGTTGGATATCCCCAAATCCTGAAGTACGTAAAATACCTTTACGACCTCTCCAAAGCTCATAAGGTGTTTTAGAAACATTTTTTGAGGGAACATTGTTCAAGATATAAATAGCAGTCTCTACTGCATATCCCCAAAATGAATCAGAAAGTTGAGCATAGCTCACCATAGACCGAACCATGTCTAACATAGACCGAACCATGTTTAACAGGATTCTATTTCTCTTTATCGATAATCATTCGGCCACGGTGTACCTAGGGCTAAGAGTTGGGACGTTATTCCATGTTCTATCATATAGTCCTGGAATCTTAAGTTCATATGCACTCCACCACGATTAGATCAAAGTATTTTTATCTTTTTACCTAATAAGTTTTCATCCTCAGTCTTATACTCCTTGAACCTTTCTAGTGCTTCAGACTTGTATTGCATTAGGTAAAGATACCAATATCTTGAATAGTCATCTATGAAAGTGATGAAATATTCATACCCACATCTTGCTTTTACATTCATCGGACTACAAAGATCTAATGTATAAGCTCTAAGGTCTCTTTGACTCTATAACCTTTTTCAATAAAAGATCGTTTTGTCTTTAAGGCATGGCTCACATACAGGTAAAGAGTTTTCTTCTAAATCATTTAGAATTCCAATTTTTACCAATCTCTCAATCTTATTGAGATTAATGAGACCTAACCTTAGATGCCAAAGGTTGGATTTTCTTTAGGAGAAACACTTAGTCTTTTAGTAGTTGTTGCTGTTCTAAATATTTCAACATTAAGGACAACCTTTGTAACTAAAAATCTTAGTACATACAAGTTACTTTCCATTGAAACAAAGTCTATCTGCATTTCATTCTTGAAAATAAACACTTTATTTTTTTAGAAGGAAAAATAATATCTTTTTTCAATCAAATAAGAAACAGAGATTCAGTTTCTCTTAATATTAGGAACGACATATACATTATCTAATAACATATATTTTTCCTTTTAAAGAGAGCAGTGGGATCACCTTCAAACTCATTATAAACTCCAAGTTTTATCTTAAAGGACAAACCTCTCTGATAAACTTCACTAGAGCTGGCAACATTTGTCTCCTCTATCAGTCCCTTGATATTCAATATGGACTGGAGTTCATTTAGGGAACTGACATTACTGGTTTCATCCAAGATAACCCATCTTGCTTGAATTATGAGGACTCTCGTCCAAACAATTCTTTCACTGATTACATGATCGGAAGTGCAGTGACCATGCTTTCAAATCTTTTGGCTAAGCCATCGGGTATGCTCGCCAAAATGTAAACTCGAGTCTTATCGTTGGCCTTTGTCCATTTTTCGTATGCATCACGAACACTTTGTGTTGCATCAGTGGTTGGGACTGGAGAGCATTCCTCAATCTAGACGAAATTAAGGTTGTCAACCACGAAAATAATTTTAAGTGAATCTTTTGTGTTGTAATTAGTATTGGTCAAATTTAAAGAGGCTAACAATGAAAGAACTGAACTTAACATATTTTTGAAATAAAACAAATTGATCTATATTAGATTTTAGCACAACTCTTATAAATCCAATCGTTTAGCAAAATTTTAATGAACCCCATTTAACATCTAAATTTTGCAGCGATGCTTCAGTGATTTAGAACAAAAGCAATCGAGGGTGGTCAGTCACCCCTTCACTCAACTGAGACACTCTCAACCAATTATTACACCAGAATAACTCTTATTCCTATATAATTAGTTACCATTGATTTGGTCAAGAAATTATTAACTTGCTTAACAATTTCCTATAAGTGTGACCTTTCATTTTAGACCTTAGAGTTTCGCTCCAATGAGCCAATCGAATGAAAAACCCGATTGGGGAAAAAACTAAAGCGATTCTATCCATTTCTAGAGTTTTCCTTGATATTGACATAATGCACAAACTATTCGAAGGGGGTGCTCCCAGGATGCCTCGAGGCCATGCAAGAAGGTCTCACGATACAAACGAATGAAGGAGATTGTAGGACATGTTGACACACACTCTTCTCCCACTTACTATAAATACTCTTTCCATTTCACCTTGATATTGACCTATGTAAACACCATCCGAAGGGGGATGCTCCCAGGGCGCCTCAAAGCCAAGCATGAGTCTCACGGTGTGAACTATAAGGGAGAACGTGTGTGAAAAATTGATATATCATATATATCTATTTCATCCTACTAATATATCTATTTCCACCCACTAAGTATTTTAAAACCTGGGGTTTATTACTTAGGTAAATCTAGCTAATTACCTTATCTAAGTGATTGTTAAATTTGTCTAATATAACTCTTATATTAGATAGTTTAACAATAAATGATTTTGTTCATTAAACACTTTAATAAACTAAATCATTTGTTGCATGTTTATAACATATTTGTCTAATTCACCTTCCATGTCAGTTCCTAGGTAGGGGTGTTTTGTTTTCATTAACTTAAATACCCCAGCCTAGACAGAACCTTCCTTAGACAAAGGTCTCTAATAGACAACTATGTTATAAATTTAATCTTTTATTAATTCAATTTAATCCTATTAAAAAGAAAATAAAAGTTTAATCTTATTTCTCATCACATTAGAAATATGTTTAACATAGGTTTAGGTGTAATCGATTTTAAACAATTCAAAATTAATTTAACCTTTGTTTACATGTAGCTCTTGAATATAAATTTTAATTCTAATTTCATTGACCTATAACACTTATAAGGATTAATGAAACAATTAAAACCTAAGTCATGCATCTAATGACATATATAAAAATATAACAATTATATTTCTAAGGTAATGTCATGCTTCATGCATTTCTATTTCCATTACATAATATAACACTTATATTATACAATACGAAAATATATAACACATCCATCAAATAATATAACACTTATATTTTTCGGGTTTTATGTCCTAAAACTCGCAGTTTGTAAAATGATAAACATTTTCTATAATCAATAAACTTATTATTGATTTTATAAATTGTATGAAAGTCTAAATCCAATAAACTAAGACTCATGACTATTACATGAGTACTTGAACTTTATGTGGAGACACAAGAGTGGATCAGGTACGAGTAAATAGTCAAAATGATTTATAGTACATGAATAAGGTTGGGTACCTTGTTCTGATAACACTATTGGATGGGCCTACTCTGTAGTTGTTACAAAGAGTTGTAAAGTACTACATACGATGTGATCCTAATTCGTACATGTTATGACATGAGGAGTGGGGGTGTCCTATGCAATGAGTTTGCATTAGATCTGACCAAGAAATAAGTCACTCTTACTTTATAACGTTGTTTACTGCATAAGACTAACTATTTCATCTAGATAACCTAGGTAACTCGATCTTAATCCTAAGCTAACTATGAACTCCTGTTTATTTAGGATTATCCTTAGATTTGCATTGGTGAGGGTTGGCTCAACAGCGTCGGCTCAATAAGCCTCCCATTTCAGGGATAAGACCTAATAGATAGCTGGGGACATAGGATGCAAGATGAAGTTCATGCCTACCCAATTTAGGAATAGGAGAAAGATTGTTCTCTCAAGTACTGAATCCAGGTCTTGAACAAGGGGTCCCGCCCTCTCACTGGGTTGAGAGAGTTTGGTTTAGTGATTGGATCATAAACCAGTTGTTCATTAGAGGATCAGTGGGAACTTGAGGAACAAGACGTAATCTTGGGGCTAAAACAGATATTTGACCCAATCGTTATTACGAACAACTTGTGAAGGGTCGACTTGCTGAATATGATTAAATTGGACATAATATATCTATAGTGAGGGGAGTCCAATTATGGGCTTTAGTAGATTGACCCATTAGTTAATGAATGAGGGCTAATTTGGTCTAATGAGTTTAGCCAATTAATCTCGGATCGTTGGATCTCATGATCTGTAAGTCGATAAGGTTTCCCTACTAGCTCATATCGGACTAAACCTTACAATAGTGTGACAAACATATTTGATATTAAATTAATTAGTTTTATTTAAAAATTAATTTATAAAATTAATTTTATAAAATTAAAATTTTTCAGTTTTAAATCCAAAATGAAATTTGAAAAATCAAGTTTTTAATTTTGGGATAAAATTGGAAAATTGAAAAATACCATGCAAAAATGGAATATTGAGATATTCCATTATCCATCTTCTTTTTGCTCACACAATTTCCATTTCCTCTTATTCATTAACTCCAAGCATGAGTTGTAACTCATGAAACTCTCTTCCTTGCATGATAACTTGCAATATATTGAAGAGATTAGAATGAATTTGGGGCATGCAATTAAGAGAGAATTTTAGTGAAAATTCGTGCTGAAGAAAGTGCTCTCCAACAAGATTACTGCTGTGAGAAATTCTCCTTAATCCCTCCAAGTTTGTTTTGATTCCCACAACTCAATCTAGAGAACCAAGAGAATAGTGGGGAAAATCTTGAGGTGGTCTGCAACGAGATTCGGAGAAGATTGCAGTTGGTGATTAAGCTTTGAAGAAGTTCTACAAAGGTATGTCATGAAATTCACTTGTTTCTTCAAGAGCTGCTTTATATTTTGCCAAAATTAATGAATTAGAGTGCTTAAATGATCCTTGTTGCTTCCGTTGTTTCTGATACATTCCTACAATATTATACATCATATAAATATAACTTTTATAATAAAGTATGATGCATGGACATGTTACCATGCATACAATCATATAATATAACTTTTATATTAAATATGATGTATAAGCATGCTTAATTAAATCATGCAACTATATAATATAACTCTTATATTAAATATGATGCATGATTTTATGTTTATCTTATGGTGGGATTTTAATCTATATGACATACAATATGCTATATAAATAATAATCCATATCTCACATATATGATAATATAAATAAGCAACAATGGACCAAAATTGGCATCCTAAACAATTGATTAAATAAATGTAACAATTATATTAATTTAATTAATTAAAAAGCAAGTAAATTAATTAATTAAAATAAAATGAAAAAAAGCTAAAAAAACTGTTGCATAACCGCTATAAGCTGCTCGATTCCATGACCACGAACTGCCTGATGTGCACACTGAAGGAACTTAGAACGTTGCAACGTTGCGGCTGAAGCGTTAGAACACTGGCTTTTGTGTTGCCATAGCGTACCTTAAGCTGCACACAGGATCGTGCACTCCGCTGTAGCATTGCAACACTACTGCTAAGCATAACGATGCTGGGCATTTTGCCTTACAGCGTAAAGCACAACATCGCAACCCTGTGCTCTATGCTTGAGGGCAGAATACTTCATTTGCTTCAATCTCCAACCCGATCTGGATCCAATGGCCACCAAACTCTTTAGCAACCACGTAAAACCAACAACCACGTAAGATGGAGGAAGAAGATCTCTTTTAGCAGAGAGAACCTTTCTCCTGCATATTGATTTTCACGTAAAACCAACAACCTTCCCACTCCTCTGCCTAAAACTGCATATATGAGAGAAACCTCCAAAACTTGAAATAACTCCTAAGGAGCTATTGATTTTGAATTCAAAATTCAAAATCAATTTTAACTCAATTATATTAACTAATTAATATAAATAAGCTATATATTATACCTCATATAATATATAACCTATAGTTTATTTTATCATATATAATATAACTTATAGTTTATTTTATCACATATAATATAACCTATAGTTTATTTTCTCTTACATAACTTATGGCAATATGAATCATATCCATACTAATTTTAATCTATAGTTTCTATATGAATCATATTTATATAAATAGTATTTGAATCGTATTCAAATATTTATTTCTTTCATAAAACTATATGGATTTAAGATGAATCATATTCACATTAATTTTAACATATAGTTTTTATATGAATCTTATTCATATAATAAATACTTGAATCATATTCAAATAATTATCTCTCTCATTAAACTATAATGTATCAACATACATTATACTTTATAATGTATCAAGATACATTATCTTACTTGTATCTTATACAATTAATTCCCTTTAATTAATTTGAATAATTCAAATTTAAACCAAAATTAATTTGATTCTCATTAGTTCTTATTGAACTAACAAAGGACCTTATGGACTTACAGATTGAAGCTCTAATGATATAAGATTAATTGATTAAACTCTTTAATCAAATTAATCAACATTCATTAATTATCAAGCACTCCAATAAAGATCGACAGCTATACTCTTCACACTATAGATACTTTGTGTCCATTGGATATAGCCAATCAATAGTGCGTTGACCCTTCACAAATTTCTTGTAAGTACGGTTAGGTCAAAATTACCGTTTTACCCTTGTCGTTACATCTAACTCCTTATGTACCAATGATCCTTCTAAGGAACAATTAGTCATAGTTCCACTATAACTAGACCCCTCTTTGGCCAGTGAGAGGGTAAGGACCCTCATTGTTCTAGACCCGAAATCAGCCCTTAAGGGAGCAGTTCATCTACTTACCCTAACAAAGAGAATGAGTGAATTCCATCTTGTGCAGTTGAGTTCCCAACTCCCCTTTCACATGAATCCCCAAAATGGTAGGCATATTGAGTTGGTGAATATGGCCATTCTCACCCATGTGAATTAAAGGATTGTCTTCATAGGTAGGAGTTAGAAACTCACTCAGAATTAAAATCAAGTCACATATGGTCATCCTAGTGAAATGTAAGTTTCTTCTAGTAATAGTGTTAGAAAGAGAGACTAATCATTTCGTGGACT
This sequence comes from Benincasa hispida, assembly GCF_009727055.1. Classification (NCBI taxonomy): domain Eukaryota; kingdom Viridiplantae; phylum Streptophyta; class Magnoliopsida; order Cucurbitales; family Cucurbitaceae; genus Benincasa; species Benincasa hispida. The sequence continues at coordinate 74,496,100 of NC_052359.1, read as the reverse complement.
GGTATTATATAAACTCTTTGTATAGGATACTCCTACTCATATGTCTTCACATGAATGATCAAGATCAGATCATTTATAAAACTTTAAAACAATTGTAATAATTACAAAGCGGATCGTCTGTAGTGTCACTAGGATAAGGTACCTAGCCTTATCCATCTACTGCAGACCATTCAGGTTATTACTTAAACATGATCCACCTGTATATCTACACATACATATTTAAGTTACATAAAATAATCTAGGATCTTAGTTTATTGGATTGAGTTAATGCACATAAAATAACAATTATTTTATCAATAACAATTTATTTATACAAGTTTACAAACTACGAGTATATAAGGGAGATTTAGGACACCAATCCCAACAACATTGGCTTAACTTTACTGTTTATTCTAAGCTATTTGCATATGTGCTCTAATCTTCTGTATTGCCTCATTCGTGGTTTGCACTAACTTAGGTCCTAGCAACTTTCGTTTATCAGCTTTATCCCAGTAAACGAGAGACCTAGAACTCTTCCCATGCAAGGCCTCAAACGGTGACATGTCAATGGTTGCCTGATAGTTGTTACTATATGTAAACTCTATCAAATGAAGATGAGAGTCCCAACTCCCTGAAACTCCAATGCACAAGCGCACAACACCTCTAATGTTTGATTTAAATGTTTCGTTTGACCATTAGTCTATGGGTAAAAAGTTGTATTGAAATCTAACTGAATACCCAACTGATTGGATTTTCTTCCAAAAACTAGATGTACAGTGTGGGCCTCTATTAGACACTGACACTCCATGCAATCTCACCACCTCTTTCAGGTATAACTGCACCCACTTATTCACCGAATAAGTAGACTTCCTCGGAATAAAATGCACTAGCTTAGTGAGCCTGTCTACTACAATCCAAATCACAATAAAGTCTTTTGCTGTTCAGGACAACCCAACAATGAAATCCATAAACACATTCTCTCACTTTCATTCTTGTACACTCAAGGGATGCAACAAGCCTGCTGGCTTCTATCTCAGAACTTTCACTTGCTGATGCACTAAACATTTACTGACAAACTCTGCTATCTCTCTTTTCATGTCATACCACCAGTAATATCGTTTCAAGTCCTAGTACATCTTGGTACTACCATGGTGTATAAAAAATGGGGAACTATGAGCTTCTATTAATATTTCATTCTTAGGGTCACTGTCTGCAGGTAAGCATAAACATCCGTTATAAAGGAGGCCATTATATGAGGATAGTGAGAACTCACCATCCCGACGTAACTCTACCTGACAAATTTTCTCAACAAGGTAAGGATCACTTTGTTGTAAATCAATAATCCTTTATCTTAAGGTCGGTTGTACAATCAACTATGCCAATTATGCTATGACTTCCCCTACAACTACTGTACTTTCAGCTTTCTCAAAATCTCCACTAAAAATGGATTTTAATTCCAATGGAGAACACTTAAATTCCTTCCAAAAACTCTAATTCCAACCTTAAAATAAAACCCAAAAGATTTTAGGCCAAGACCTTGATGGGCATTCAAGAATTCCAAAAAAATCCACCAATACAAACCAAAACCACCAAAAATCGCCGAAACAAACTCCAACTTCACAAAACGACACCTCATCACCCTCCAAAACTCAAATATAAAGCTGAAACACAATGTGCATCAACCAAACAATGTCTCAAAGTAAACAGGTATTCAAAAATCAACTAGAAACAACCAAATTGGCAGAAATCTTACCCAAACTGACAAATCTGGCGATGGCAATCTTCGGCAGCAATGACGCAAACAGACTATAATGCCCAAACAACGGCACGGATGGATCGACGACAACGTACGGTGCTCGATGGCTAGCGAAACTGTAACCAACCATGGACAGCAATTGAAGCTTTGATAACAACTCAGCTGGCATGACTATGGCGACTCGGTTGGTGGTGGCTGGCGAGGTCGATGGTGGGCTGGACTGAGGCAGCAGCTAGGCTGTTGCAACATGTCACAATCGCCCTTTCAAAAGCTTCACTTAGCGATTATGCGAAACTTGTTCTTACTCAAGAACAAGTCAGCCAACTCAAGTTCAAATCACCGATGGCACACCGAGTGCCTCTCACAACCTTCACCCTTGTTCAGTGAAAACAGGCTTAGAGGAAAAGTTTTTGCAAATGTTTGAAAGCAAGATTTGTGCAAAGAAAGATTGTAGTAGGCTAGAAAGCAATAAGCAACAACAGTTTTATAGCATACCACTATGGGTATGAGGATACAGTGATTAGTCTTACCCCCATATAGTGCATTCTGAACAAATAGACATCCGTCATCCTTGTATATGGAAATGGGCGAGCGGTCATACACTAAGAAAAGTATATAGAAAGTAAACTAACTAGCAAAATGAAATACATATGATGAAATCATGGTAAACAGAGGTAGAGGTAGACAGGCAGCCATGGGCAACATTGCCCTGGACAAGCATGATCGTGACATTCTCTCCCATTCAATTGGTTGACATCCCCGTCAATCGAAACCATATCCAAACACGCTCTTAATAATTCGAAAGAAATTTCTAATTAAACGGTAGGAATTTCATGCTATATATATAATATATATATTACTAAAGCTTTTGTTGTGTAATGATTTTTTTTTTGTGCTTTGCTCGAACTCAATAAATTGTTGAGCAGTTGACTTGAGGTTTTCTATGCACTCCAAACAAACTTCTCTATCTTGGAGGCTTTTCCACCTCTCCAGGAACTCTTCAAAACCTTATCCTAGTCTTTTAACTCTGTTGCTTCTTCTAGTAAGTCTCTTATTGACTTCTTCCTCTATTGTTCTTTTCGTCCTAGCAGGCAGACATGTCACAACACTACATCGCTCATTACCATGGTCGAGATGATAGAGCTTCAATTTACTTACGTGGATGATAGGATGAATCTCCAATCACGATGGTAATTACACCCGATAAGAGGCTTTCCCAACTTAATCGATGACATCCACCAGTTTTTCATATCTCCTCATGAGACGACGTTCTCTTTAGCCTTGCAATAAAAACTATTCTGGGTGCAATCTCACCCGAACTTTGTCCCCTGGAAGGAACTTTCGGCACCTATGCTTCCTTTTCCTCCTCTTTGGAGGCAGCAACTTGTGTAAGCGGTCCGACTCGACAACACGACACTTTTCTAAGACACACAGAATGTCTTGAGGGGCTTTCCCTTCCATGGTTTCAACTAACTCGTGGGTAAGGTGTCTCTCTAAGGGTCGAGATCATCTTTATCCCATTCGGCTATTTGATCCCGACATGCACAATGGTGAGCGTACACCTTGTGATCACTAAGAACTTGGTAAGGTGTATCTGATAGAATACAAAAGCATGGAACAGAAGCAAATAGAATCAATAATCACTCTAATTACATTTAATTTGTGATCACTAAGCATTTGATGAGGTGTATTTGATGATTTCTCCCAAATCCAAGCTGCTTTTCCCGTGTTTTCAACTCCAAATTGACAGTGAACCACCAAGAGATCTTTCCTACTATTCTCAGCCTTGAATTTGAGTGATGGAACTCGAATTTGAGTGAATTTGGTGAAGAAAATTGAAAGAGTTTGTGAGGAAGAAGATGAAGTAGCTGAAAACTAATTTTTCCAGCTGAATCTCTTCTTGGCTACCTCAATTTAGCAAATTGTGAGAGTTTTATATTTCTCCAGCATGCAGCCACACTCAATCTAATTGATGGCCAATAGGTACTTCCTAATTCAAGTGGGAATGGTGTGATTGTGCATGAGAAGCATCTCATACTTGAGAAAAATGGGAAAAATCCACTTTCTCAAATTTAAAATTTAAAATTTAATTTCTTGATTTCCAATTTTCCAATTAAATTCATAATTAATTAAAACCAGTTTGATTTAATTCATAAATAATCAAAATCAACATTTAAAAAATTCAATTTCTCAAATTGTATTTAAAATTGGAAATTAATTTGATTTTTTAATTAATTAAATAATTTATTATCAAATATTAAATTAATCACACACCAAATTTTAAACATGAATCCTATTCATGCAATTAATATTTAAATCAATATTTAAATATTATAAACTCTTCAATTTTGTTTAATTAAATGTGAGTTATATCGAATATAATTAAACAAACCCTAATTTGATTTTGAAGTTATTCAAATTCAAACCTTAATTCAATTTAAACAATTCAAATTGATATCATTCCAAATTCACTCAATTTATTAAATCAAGGTGTTCATGTTTTATGAGCTAGTAGAGGGACTTTATGGACCTACAGATCATGAGCTCCAATGATTAAGATTAATTGGCTAAAACTCTTTAGTCCGAATTATCAATATTCGTTAACTATCGAATCACACCACTATAGCTTGATAGTTGCACTCTCATACATTTGTGTCCACAAGATTTTAACCATAATCAATAAGTCAACCCTTCCCAAATTGTTCGTAATAACGGCTGTATCAATAAAAACTATAAGTTATGTGTTATATATGATATAACATGTAGTTATATATACATATAATAAGTTATATATATATATACATATAATAAGTTATATTATATATATTATTTAAATTAAATTTAATTTTTTTTTAATTTTAATTTTCAAAATTATAGGGAGAAATAACTCCCCTCCTCTTATTTCTCTCTAAAATTAATGTGGTGAGTGGGGTGGTTCAAGAGATTTTCTTCTTTTGTTTTACACAGAGAACATTTCTCTCTGAATGATCAAGATCCCACAGATTTTTTTTTCTTTTCCCTCTCCAAAAATACTTTCCCTCTTCCCAAAAATACACAAGCCCATACCTTCTATGATTCTCTTCCCCTACAGAGAATACAGAGGAAGATTTTGTGGTGGTGGCCATCTTGGATTGTGATTGTTCGTGATCGAAGAGGAAGAAATTCATGAAGAACGATTCTTCAAGGGTAAGTTTCCTATTTTCCTCACCCTTATTTCTATTTTCCTTCTCTTTTTGCATGTTGCAATTTTCTGTGATAATGCATAAAGGTTATGTAAATTTTGTATTCTGTAAAAAATAATTTTGGGACCGATCTTTGCTTCCGCTATGGACCTTAGGGTTCCTTCAGAGCCACTCCTTGGCGTCTTCCTTCAACGAGAATGGGAATGCCCCCATGTTGATCTATTCTTGGGTCACCCCTTTCAGCTTCATGCCATCGCACACAACGTAGAATTTCTTTAGGTGCTTGTGCGGATCTTTTCCTAGTAGACCAGAAAAGGAAATGAGTAAGTGGATTAATCCAGATTTCAGTTCAAAATTACCTGTTGTTTCTAGATAGGCAATGCGAAGAAGTTGTTGAGCAAAATTAGGTGTCCCGAGCTCTCTAAGTATCTTTTCACATTTTGCCATGATTGGTGGTGCGTTTTTAGGAACACTTTTTTTTTCAGACGCTTCTTCTAACGTGTCTTCAACATAAATATTTCTTTCAAGCGCAGCTTGTTATCTCCTTTCTCTTCTGATTCTTCCCTCCTCCCAGTAATTTTTTGCAAAATAGAATAGTCTAGAGCCCTAGGGAGTGTCAGTCATGCATCAAGAGAAAACGTATTAGCAAGAAAGGAACTATAAGCCTAGAAAATTAAGAAATTTGTTGGCTACCCGACTACGACGCCAAATTTGGTAGTGGAATAAATCTTATGGTGGCGCTCCCAAAAGACCTCCAATCAAATGATATTTATAATTCTCCGAACAAGCAACTTATACTAACTAGTAGTATAAGTGAAAAGTCTAGGGTCAAACCACAGAGAGCCGATTTAGATTTCTTAATTTCGAAACTTATAAGATGTAATCGAAGGGGGGGTTTGTGAAAATGACTAACGTAAATTACACAAAAATTAAAATGTTGTGGAGTAAATTAAATGCATGGAATGAATTGAGTGAGTTTTTATGTGAAAGTTATCAATCGAAATAAAACACCTAGCTTGGGTCGACCTAGTTCATTCCATTCTCTTTCAATTTTATCATGGACTTAATCCTAAGATTAATGTGAGATTTTCAAATTAAAACTTAGTCTACTCGCTTAGAATCCTAACTAGTAGTCCTTAAGATCGAGTTAATTTAAAAAAATAGCGAGAATCCTCCACTAATCAATAAAACAACAATCATTAAGATTAAGGGCTACATTAAGCCAAATAATTGATTTCCATTGTTTAACCAACTATTCGAGAGAGAGTTATCTAGATTAGAAAGTAATGTTTATCAAATGGAATCCCAATTTGACTTCACAAACTTACTCAACCCTTGCTTTTGGGTGACTAACGATTATAAATTAGGGTTAATTAAACAAATCAATCACACTAACATAGCTAATTTTGAGAGGAGAAGGAAAATGAGCCCAAAAGGGCAAAATGGTGTGATGATCTATGTTTAGGATAGAAAATGCGATGTATAGCAGGCATCGCAGCGTTGCAACGCTGCGCAAGGGCGTCGCAATACTGCACAAGCCAACATGTGGACCTCCATATGGCATTCGTAGCGTTGCAATGTCACCCTGTTCCATGCAAAAATATAACGCTTTTATCTTTGAGCATTGCACGACCCTCCTTTTGAGCGTTGCAATGCTCGGACTGAGGGCAGAATTGTAATTCTTCGGATTTCTTTCCCTTTTTGTACAATTTAGCTCCTAAATTGGCCGTTTTATTATCTTTTCGTCCCGAACACTTCATTCGACTTCTTATACACTCGAGACCTACAAAATCATTAATTAAACACATTAAAAATCCTAATAATCCTGAATTAAGGAGAGGAAGATAACACATTTCGATGATATCATGCCTCTCACAACCTCCACCCCCATTTCAGAAAAAACAATTTTAAAGAACGAGCTTAGAGAAAAAGGTTTTGGCATACATTTGAAAGCATGATTTTAGCAAGGAAAGATTGTAGTAGGGCTAGAAAGCAATAAGCAATAACAATGACTTTATAGCATATCTCCCCAGGTAGTGGGTTCTGAACAAAAGGACATCTGCCACCCTTGCATATGGAAATGGGCGAGCAGTCATACACTAAGAAAAGTACATAGAAAGTAAACTAACTAGCAAAATGGAATACATAGAATGAAAGCATGGTAAAAAGAGGTGGAGGCAAACATGCAGCCATGGGCAACATGCCTTGAACAAGCATGACCGTGACACAACGTAGGTGAGGATAACAATCGAGGGGGAGGGGATCTGCTTGTGTACGTGGAAAGAGAGGGAGGGAGATTTTTTTAAAAAACTTTTCTTTTCTTTCTTTTAACATTTGATTTTAAAACCTAATCACACAATTATATATATAACCTTTTCCCCCTTTTTCCCCCAAAATCCTATCTTTTCCTTTTCTTTATATATATATATATTTCCCTTTTAAATTCCAAATCCAATTTAAATTCCTTCAAGAATATAAAATCTCCAAATTTATTTAACCAACTTCCATAAATTAAATTTAAAATTTCAGATCTTCTCTAAATTGAACTAAATTTCCATCAATTGATTCTAAAATGAATTATCTTAACGGCTAATAATTCAATTTTAGCTTCAAAACTCAAAATAACACTCAAATAATTTAAGATAAATAAATTAAAATTGATCTCAAATTTTGGATGGTTACAATTCCAACATACTTTCACTAAAAATTGGATTCTAGTATATATATATTCTTTAAAACAACCCCAATAAAAATAGATTTCTAATTAAATTAATTAGGGTTGGAATCTTAGCAAAGAAAGATTGGAAGTGACTTTTAGAAAAGTGGCTAACTTTTTGCTTGACTAAGTCACAGTGATTTAGTAGTGGATGTGTGTTTTTCTTTACTTTAAATGTTAATGAAGAGAGCTTTCACCAAATTGATTGGCTCAATCACCCACTAAGTGAATCTATCTGTCCCCTTAAGCTATACAATTAGACTACATATAATTGCTACCTCCACTTCATTTTTTCTGTCTCCTGGTTCATGCATATACCTATATTAACATTTTCAATTTTATTTTTATTGTCATTTCTTTTCTTTTTTTTTTTTTCATTCTCAATTGTATACTTGGATCCCATATATATAGTTTGATCCATTATCATATCTGTTTAGCCTTACAACTTGAGAAAAAAATTAAGCTTTTAATTATACAAAATACACTTATGGTTAAAACGAGATAAGTTTCCAGTTATATTTCTAGAGTTTGAAAATTTTCATTTTTATCTTTGAAATTTAAAATTTTGTTTCAAAAAATTATGTTAAGATTAGTTTTTTTTTTTTTGTTAAAATAAGATGGAAATCGATGTCATAGCTAATGTATAAAAATTAAAAGATATACATGATATCATTTTCACATAAATAATTGACATGACAAAAGGTTAAATTGTAAAAGTTAATTATATAAATAATTTTAATGATATTATTTTTTGAGATGAAATGTTGACAACTTTTTGGATACAAATATATTGTAGGTTTAAACCTCTGACTTCAAAGGAATAAGTATACACACTATGCATATTCATTATTGTGAAGTTATATCTTAACTTTGGCATGGTTTGACATTCTAATAGACCATTTGTGTAATTGTTAAATAATATCACGTAAAGCCTTCTAATTATTACTCATTATAAGCGATATATACCACAAATTTTCATCCTTCATTTAATGTAAAAAATATGTTTAGAACAATTTCAAAGTTTAAGATTATTTGATTTAAGTAAGTTTCAAACTTTCAAAATGTATAAATGGAACTTTTCAAAAGTCTAGGGTATAACTAAAATTTAGCTCAAAATTTATAGTCATTTTGTATAGTTTAACCAAAATTAATGTGTATCAAAACTTTGAATAAAATTTTGTTAATCTCTAGTCCCATCTAAAATGATATTGGTTAAGTGAATTAGATCTAAACCTTCTTTCTTTAAAACTTTGATGAGATGAGGGATGATTTATAGTAGCTAGCTCGTTTGTAATGGGAGGATACATATAATAATTAAACTTTTAAATAATTGTCAAAGGGAGTATAGTTCAATTGACATGTAATGTGAACTAACGACCAAGAATATGTAGTTTAAATCCCTCACTTTCCATTATACTAAAAGAATTCTTTGAATAATTTGATCAAATAATTTTCAACCATACGTCATTTAATATCTTGGGTTTACTAGAACATTCATGTGGAAGACTACAAAGACAAGCCTAACACACAAGGTGTAGGAGTGTAATAAAACTTTTAATATTTATAAGATAAATAATATTAAAAAAAGTGCAAAATAAGCATATAAATTATTAACTTTGAAGTTAGAGAATTCTTTCATTCCATATATATTTTTCAATAAAGTAAAAAAGAAATCATGAAAGGAAATTTACATGATGATTTATCTATTCATCCAACCTATTTGATGATATTAATACATATCTACGTTAACTCTTTTTACAAAACTAAAATTATTATTATTATTTTTGATAATATGTAAGGTGGAGAAATTGAATCTCTGACTTTCAAGTTGATAGTACAAGAGTATTATGTCAGTTGAACTACGTGTATTTTGGTTAAAATGGTTATTTTAAAAGAGTTAAAAAATAGACAAATGATTGAATATATGAAGGTCAAACCCATGTTTTTTATTCTTTCGATTTTTCTTTTATCGATGTATTTTGATAATGATAATAATAAAGTTTTTTTTTTGTTCTTCTTTTAATGGGATTAATAATATATAAGCTTTTGATTTTTTAATATTTGTCAATGTTCTTGCGTATTGGTTTCTATTGTCTTCGAATGAATGAATGAATGAATGAACAAACAAACAAACAAACATATATATATATATATATATATATATATATATATTCAACATTTTTGTTAACATGAATATAACTCAACTAACATAAAACATGTATTATCAATCAAGAGGTCAAAGATGCAAATCCAACACTCTAATCCCTATTTTATTTTTGTAATAGTAAATTATTTACATTAAACCAATTTTTCGTATAAAGAAGATATAGCCTCGATGTATTTATCACTATTTTATAACTTGTCAATAAAAAAAATAAAGTGTGATTTAATATGAAATGAAAAACTTTCCCTATAAGTAAAATAATATGATAGTAGAAGAATTGAACTTTTGATTTTGAAGTTAGTTATACAACATTATGTCAATTGAGCTATAGTACAAGGAGAAATTATATAATTTTACCTATTTTCTTTTTATATATAATTTACTTTAAATGAATAATGAGAATGTATCTCCCTTTGTCAACTCTCTCCTACTAATTAATGCTCTTTCTCTCCCAAAATAAAAATGCTCTCTCTTTCACTCTCTTTCTCTCTCAACAACTTCCACTTTTAGCCAATCCAAAACTTCTGTTCATTGCCTTATCCCATATCTACTATTATTAGAGGAGAAATTTCCCACACTGTATGATAAAATTAGAGCTAAGTATTAAAAATGGTTAAAATACTATATTTAAAAATTTAGGAGAAATATCATTAGTTTATTTATTTTTCAATAAATTTTAATTTTAGTACCTACTACTTGTTATTTGTTGGATTTGTCAAAAACTTTTGGTTCTTTCTAAGATTTTCACTATACATTTTGAAAAATATCCACACAATATATTTCCTTATTATTATTTAACCACTTTTGATACAAATTAATTTTGGTGAACTAAATTTAAGATTTATTAATAGTATAGGAATTAAAATTGAACATTTAAAAATACAGAGATTAAAATTGAACTATATTCAAAATATAGGGACTAAAATTAGAGGATAATATAGGTTTCAATTAATCATAACAACATAATTTTTATTATTTTATTATTATTATCACCTTTTAGAATTAGACTTGATTTTCAATTCTAGATTTTATTAATGTAGATTTGATTTTTTTTTAACATAATATATAGTTGAGAAGGATCCAACCTCTTACTTTGAGATAATAATATAAATTTTATATCCGTTTACACTTACGTTTCCGCTAACTATCATCCTACTTCATTTTATTATATCACTTCTCCATTCAAGATTCTTCCACTAACATTGTAGATTTTCTTAATATAGAGTTGACTTCTTTGTTTGCATCATCTTGATTATGTCCACCTTTGACACCACCATCTTCCTCTCTTAGGCCAAAGATATGCTCCAATGAATCTTCTTCAATCTATGGTGCATTCTTTTTGTTGTTCAAGATTTTTGTTGAAAAGTCGTTCACTAAGATGGGTTCAAGGTTGAAACTAAGAAAACGAGGAGAGTTTGACTTTTATTAACGTAACATAGAGTTGTAAAACTAATTGACAATGGAAGAGTAATTAATGATCAAAATAGTCGTCGATATATCTATAAATTAAAGAATTCGACATCGATATTGAAGTGCAATCAATATATATACAATATATATATATATATATATGCTAATAACAAGATATATAACTTAGTTTGGAATTAAAAATCACTTAATTATTAATTAGAATAATTTTTATAATTTACATCAATATCTATCAACATTGACATCAATATTTTAATATGTGGAAGTAACTCATATATCTTACAAAAATTGTAAGGTCTCTCTACTTTTCTACCGTGGATCTTGATCAACATGTCTCCTTGAGATTATGTCTTTTTGAGGGTGTTTGACACACAAACGTGAGTTGAGTTGAGCTGGTAAAATATACCGACTCAATGTTTGGCCCACCAACTTTAAATGTTGGTGAAGTTGAATTGGTATACTTTACCAACTCGTTCAAACTCTCCTTTCTTCTAATTTTTTCAATGGCTCCATTCATCAGCCACCGTCAGCGACTACCACTGCCACACTCTAAGAACCAACTTCGGTAACCACTTTCACATAGCCAACTCCGACAACTGGTTGGGTGAAATTTATCGACTAACTCTGGACCAAATAATTTAACCGTTTTCACTAAAAATGTAGTAGCGGTAGCACGGATTGAACACAGGAAACCTTTGAATTTCCCCAATCAACTGTTGATAGTTCAAGGTAACCGAAATGAGGGAGGGTGTGAAGTTTGTTGGTTACAGATGAAATTAAATTACGTAAAATAAACGTACAAAGTAAAAGTTGAGAAATTATATGAGAAAGCGTAGCTTGAGTTATTACAAAATTTTCCTATTCAATATACTAAATCATCAAATTCTCATTACCGAAATTAAAATTAGATTACACCTAGCATAACTAATTGGAAATACCAATTAATCACTCTAGTCAACTAATTAGTCCAAATTGAATTATGAAAAGCATGCAAATTTAAGTTTGTCCCAATTACATTAAAGTTTAGGGAAAAGTTAAGTTGAATATTTAATTTTCAAGCACGTAATTAAATATTCATTTGATTCAATCCTAGGCTGTTTAGAACAATACTTATCATTATAGATTTGCAAGCTAACCTAACTTATCGCTTTCTATACATCAACATACAATCAAGTATCGTTAATCATATGTTAATCAAAAGCAGTAATCATACAATCACAATATAATTCTGGTCAAAGACTCAAAAGTACACGAAAGTAGGGGGAAATCCTAAAATCCAAGCTAGAAAGAGATACCATAGCCCATAATTGACATGTCGATCAAGGAGGTATGGTTTGGATACACAAACTGGACAAAAAGTAGCAAAAAGTAGAGAGAAAACATTCTAAATCTAGTTAGGATACAAGAGGTGCAACCCCAGGTGGTTAAAATTTCTATTTATAAAATCGAGATAACGTCACGATGCTAAGGTGTAGCACTGTAGTTCTAGCGGAATTTCCTCACCCTTCAAGTTTAAAGCATTGTGGCATTGTGTTTTGCACAAATTTGCTGCTCTCTGCCTTGCAGCACTGGACAGAGCACCTAGCTGGGCATCACTGCGCTATCTTCAGGGGCAATTTTGTCATTTTGGCCTTCTCTTTCTCAGTTGGTGCAATTATACTCCATTTTGGCCTGGTTTAGCTTCATTCTGTCACTAACGCCCCTGATCTACTATTAGGTACTCGAAACCTATAAAATGATCAAATAAACACGTAAAATCCAAGAACAATATCCAATTAATCAAAGCAAGAAAGCACATTTTTTGTGCTATCAAACACACCCAACTTAATTCTTGATCTTCCTCAAGCAAGGTAGAATAAAACACACAGTCACATAAGAGGTATGCTCACTCAAATTGTATAGTTCGTTACTCAAGTCTCAACAGTCTCCTAGAATTTAACTTGTACTCAACAATAAAATCAATTCATAATCAATCAATGAAGCACAATTTAAAATTAAGTTTAGACATGTTCATGTATGAATGAGTTCAAAGCCTTTCTAATTAAGTCCTAGCACCTCGAAATGAAATTAAATAGCTCTCAATTTATTTTTCCTCTACACTGGCTCAAGCACTTACTATCAATAATCAAAGTAATCAATATGGCAATATGTCAACTAAGATGCCTAAAATTTAATTCTAGGGATCCTTAAACTTGTATTTATTTTACCTAGGGATATAACTTTCATACATCACTGTAGGAAACTATATTCACTCTTTTCTCGTGAGTTTCCTAACTAATCATAACAATCATAACAATCATAGCTCTTTCTAATCCTAGTCATGCAAAAACATTACAAGTTTTTTTTTTCATGATATTTTCTTTTAAGTAGCAGGTTTTTTTAAGCAGGTATATATATCATTTTTATTCCTCAGTATTACATTACAACCTATCATGCAAGACACTCTCTAATCAATGGGGTCTTTCAGAGTGAAAACAAAAATACAAGTTAAGTAATACAATTCTAAGCATACAAGACCTAATAAGCAGACAAAGAACTTAAGCATGCATAAAAAATACCAATTTTTTATAATAAAAAAAAGACTAAAAATCATCATTATTCATCTCAAACATCATCTTATGCAAGAAAAATCACAAGAGAGTGCGTCATAAACTAGCTATCATAACAAACAATACAAAACATGAGCAAACATGCATATAAAGAACATAAACAAAATAGCCCAAACTTAAATGCTTAAGGGCTCTGGTCAGAACACATACATACCCCATCCCCAACTTAAAATCTAACATTGTCCCCAATGTGATAGAGGAAATAAAATATGGGACAAATGCAAGGGAAATAGAGAACTCCTGAATCACAAAGGATGGTAGTGATATTTGGCTCATGAAAATTTAATTCTCTCTCATCTTCTCAAGGGCTACAAAAACCTAAAGATAAAAAAAAAATGAAGGAAATAATTAAGATCAATAAAAATAAAAATAACAGAAAATAAACCAAAACTAAGAAAGCAAAATCATATGTAAATTCTGGCTGCCTTCAAGTAGTGCAATTTTTTAAGGTCATTATACTCGACCTAACTCGACTCTTTCATCCAAATTCACCATTGATTGTCGTATCCCCATCTCCCTTCTATTGATCTTGATAACGATGACTCTTCGATTGATTCTTTGTTTACTTCTAATGAATTAGATTTGAATGATAAATCTTCTAATAATGATCTTGTTGAATCACAGGTACAAGAGATCGAGCTTAAGGCTCTCCCTTCATACCTCAAATATGTTTTTCTTGGAGATGAAAAAGCCTTTCTAGTGATAATATCTAGAGAGCTCACATCTTCCCAAGCACATTGGGAAAAACCTTGAAAATCTACAAAAAAAAGAGATTGGTTGGACTTTGGATGATATCAAAGGGATAAGTCCATCCCTTTACATGTACGGAATAGTTCTAGAGGATGAAGCCAAGGCAACTATTCAATCTTAAAGAAGGCTAAATCCAACCATGAAGGAGTGTGCACAAAGGAATTCTTAAACTACTTGAAGCCAGTATAATCTACCCAGTTCCAGATAGCCAATGGGTAAGCCCCATACATGTGTTACCAAAGAAGACCGACATGACTATTGTGAAGAATGAAAAAAAGTGAGATGATTCTCATGAGAGTGCAAAATGGTTGGAGAACGTGCATAGATTTCAAAAAACTAAACAAGGTAACAAAAAAGGATCACTTTCCTATTCCTTTTATTGATCAAATGGTTGAAGGTTAGCCGGGAAGCCATATTTTTGTTTTCTTGATAGTTTTTCTGGATTCTATCAAATACCTATAGCATAGGAGGACCAAGAAAAGACTACCTTTACTTGCACATATGGTACCTATGCATTTAGAAGAATTCCATTTAGGCTTTGTAACGCCCCAGGTACGTTTCAAAGATGTATGATGGGCATATTCTCTTATTATGTTGAAAAATGCATAGAAATTTTCATGGACGACTTCACTGTGTATGGTAGCTTGCACAATTTGAGCCTTATTCTTAAAAGATGCATAGAAACAAATTTAGTTTTGAATTATGAAAAATGTCATTTTATGACTTCTCATGGAATCATGTTAGATCACCTTGTATCATCTAAAGGCATAGAAGTTGATAAAGCTAAGATAAATGTCATAGCTAACCTTCCCTATCCTGAAAATATTAGGGAAGTTCGCTCTTTTCTTGGAAGTGCAGGATTCTACAAGAGGTTCACTAAAGACTTTTCTAAAATTGCACTCTCTCTATCTAGCCTTTTTAAAAAAGATGTCACTTTCAATTTCAACAAAGAACGCAAGGAAGCTTTTAACAAACTTAAAAAGAAGCTGGCAACTCCAATCCTTCAACCGTCCTGATGGGACTTACCATTTGAAATCATGTGTGATGCTAGCAACCTAGTAGTGGGAGCGTTACTAGGAAAAAGAGTTGATAAAAAATGTCATGTGATTTGTTTTGCATCAAGGACTCTCAACTCATCTCAGATCAACTATTCCACAATAGAAAATAATTTCTTTCCATTATTTTTGCTTTAGATAAATTTAGATCTTATATACTTGGTTTTGCAATTATTGTTTATACTGACCATGCCACTCTCAGGTACTTAATGACGAAGAAAGAATCCAAATCGAGGCTTGTGAGATGGATCCTTCTTTTACAAGA
Source organism: Benincasa hispida (assembly GCF_009727055.1). Classification (NCBI taxonomy): domain Eukaryota; kingdom Viridiplantae; phylum Streptophyta; class Magnoliopsida; order Cucurbitales; family Cucurbitaceae; genus Benincasa; species Benincasa hispida. The sequence continues at coordinate 74,480,196 of NC_052359.1, read as the reverse complement.
GTACAACATAACCATCAAAGATAGAAAAGGATCTGAGAATTTTGTAGCCGACCACCTAAGCCGAATCGTGCAAGAAGAAGAATTAGTTCCAATTAGAGAAGACTTCCCAGACGAACATCTTTTCAAGGTATCTACTTTCCCGTCATGGTACGCTGACATGGTAAACTACCTTGTAACCGGTAAGTTTCCTCTTAACATGTCTTGATCTAGAAAGTCTAAACTAAAAAGCGACTCTAAATACTATGTATGAGATCCTCCTTACCTATGGAAATTCTGTTCTGACCAAATAATTAGAAGATGTGTCCCGGATGAAGAATTTGAGTCTGTTTTGTCTTTTTGCCATGAACAAGCATGTGGTGGTCCTTTTAGTCCAAAGAGATCTATTAGAAAAATCTTAGATTTAGGACTATTCTGGGATTCTCTTTTTGCGGATTCTTATGCGTATTGAAAATCATGTGAAAAGTGTCAAAAATCTGGATCTTTATCTAAAAGAAAATAAATGCCACTTAATTCCATTCTTGTATGCGAAATATTTGACATTTGGGGTTTAGATTTTATGGGTCCATTTCCTTCTTCGTTTGGATATTTATATATTTTACTTGTGGTTGATTATGTTTCAAAGTGGGTCAAAGCAATCCCCACTAGAACGAATGATTCATCTATCGTTTCAAAATTCCGTAAAAATAACATCTTCTTTAGATTTGGAATTCCTAGGACCATTATAAGCGATCAAGGCTCACATTTTTGTAATAGGACCATAGAAGCATTGTTTAGGAAATACAGAGTTCACCATCGAGTAGCAACCCTGTATCATCCCCAAACAAATGGCCAAGCGGAAATCTCAAATAGAGAAGTGAAAAACATTTTAGAAAATACTGTGAATTTGAAAAGAAAAGATTGGAGTTCAAAATTAAATGATTCACTTTGAGCTTATAGAACCACTTATAAGACGCCTATAGGTACAACACCATATAGAATTGTATATGTCAAAGCATGCCATCTCCCAGTAGAGGTTGCACACAAAGCCTATTGGGCGGTAAAATAATGTAATTTGAACTTAGCTTAAGCTGGAAAGGAAAGACTCTTAGAATTGCAACAATTAGAAGAACTAAGAAAAAAATGCATCTGAAAACTCAAAAAACAAAGAGAAAACCAAAATCATTCATGACAAAGGTTTCATAAGAAAGAACTTCAAAATAGGAAAAAAAAGTTTTGCTTTACAACTCTAGATTACAATTGATACCAGAAAAACTTAAGTCCAAATTGTTAGGTCCTTTTGAAATTACTAATGTAATATCATGGTTAGTGGAAATCAAAAGTCTTGAAACAGAAAGGATCTTTAAGGTTAACGAGCAAAAACTCAAAATTTATAATGAAAGGCATGTAAACCAAGTCGAATTGGACTTGTATTTAACTAATCCCTCATACACATGATACCCCTCTTCACCAACATCGAGCAAATGACGATAAGAATTTGCAAAAATAGGACAAATTTTATTTTCCTTTTCTTTATTTTCATTTCTTTTCTCATTTCTTTTCTCATTCCTTTTCTCATTCTTATTTTTAGTATAAATAGAATAATTGATTTTTTTCTTTGTAGGTCAACCTCCCAAAAAAAAAAAAAAAAGCAAGAAAATTCTCTCTCAAGTAAATAAATGATCAACAACAAAACCAGGGAAGTTTCTCTCTACATCCTTTCTTTTTATTTTCTTGAATTCATTTGCTTGTTTTAAACATTGAGGACAATGTTCCATCTTTAAGTTGGGGGTGGGTAAACATTGCATTTTTTTTTGGTTATTTTTGTGACTATTTTTTGATGAACTTAAATTTAGGCCCCCCTAAAATTTTTGCATAACTGGAACCCTCGGGCATCTGAGCTTGAGATTAATAAATTGTTGATTACATAGATTTTGCTATATACGAATATATTTGAGGCTCTGATTCATCTCGATGGTATAATTTGATTCTTTGATAAATATGTCTATTGAATTCTTTAAATCTTCATAAGACTATTTTTGCTTTGAATTCAATAAGTTCATAATTGATAAATTCATATTTGCACGTTCATGAATCTCATGCACTTTGATTCTATGAATTAATTGTTTTTACTCAAAATCTTGATTCTTATCAATGAAATTTTGATGACATACTCTTTCTAGTAAGGATACAAACGAAATTTTAGATTTTCAAAGTTTTTCAACCAAAAATTTGAAACTCATTTTTCAAAAGAAACTTTCTTTTCCTTTTAACTTTATAAAATAATTGAATACTTAGTCCTTAGATTTATTTAGAACCTTTAAACTCTTAGAATTGTCATATCTACTTAATTTTCTTTGTTACTCCAATAGGACAAACTTTGGTCTAAGAACAACCATCTTGTTTTAGAGGCAAGTCTAGACATAGAGGAATAAAAAGGGCCTAGTGTATAAAAATTGCTAGCACAAAAAAAAAGGACAAGCTTGCCAATTTACATAACAAAATAACATAACATTCAATAACGTGTGTGTGTGTGTATGCATGGGTAGAGGTGAAAAGAGCTACCTTCATCGTGTTTCTGTTAAGGCCCGCGAGAAAAGAGTGATAGGTTTCCCGCGGTGTAAGTGTGAAAGCTATCCCTCTAAGTAAAAGAAATGGCAATTACATTTTGTGTGTGTGAGTTTAAAATGCACCTTTGTATTAGAATTGCCTCTATCCAATGCAAGTTAGGTACATCATAGACGGATAACCGGGTCAGTGTAGGGTGAAGAGGAATTGAAAGTTGGATATCTCCTTTCTATTAGTTTAAGCTTTTAAGTAAACTAAAATTAGGTAGCCTTTTCTTTTATGATTTTGCAAGAAAAAGACCTTTTCTTTTCAAAATAAGCTTCAACCTTTTGCTAGCAAAACTTTGAATTTCTAAATGTTTGCTTATATCCTTATTTCTTTAATTGTTGAGAAAAGAGATGAGAATCAATTCATTGTGTGCAAAAAAATCGAATGTATAGATCATTTGGATGTGAAGATGAAGGAGTACCAACTTGAATTTGTCAATTTTTGAATAAAAGAATGAAACTTTGAATAAACAATAGAAAATTTTCATGTTTTTTCTTGAATGAATGCATATTTTTAGTTTAGACTTGCTCGGGACGACCAAGAGCTAAGTTGGGGGTGCTTTGTTAGGTTTTTAAAGGATGTATATTTTCTATGTTAATTCCCCCAAAATTGTGTTGATTATTTGCTTTATGATAACCGGCAGAAATGCCAGTTATTATAAGCCTTTTATTTAGAATCATGAGAGTTAATAAGTAGAAAATACAGTGATAATACTTAGAATTTGCGAAAAATCGAGTTTTGCGTCAATTAGCACCTAAATCCTCACTGACCCTAATATTAGGCATTACTCCATGCCACATTGTCTATTTTTGTAGCTATCATAGGAATCAAATGCATGCATTGGAAATAAGCAATCAAATGCATGTGATCAATGCAAATCTTGACTTCTTCATTGCCGTCTTCTTCATCATCTTCATCTCTATCATAGTTTATCTTTAGCATTTATTTATCAAAGGCAATCGCATGCTTAATCATGTAGCCTAGAGATAGGACGCATGAAGCAACCCACTGAGAGGTGAGCGATGTGCGAGTATAGTGAGTTAATTCTATTTGCTTGGTGAATGGCTGTAGCAACGCTTGTCTATGGGATGTTGCATTGCTTGTCTATAAATTAAATAGTCGTGTCTAACCTGCTTGAGAATGTAAGAGATGGAACGCACTAAAGCAAAGTTCGCATTGTTCCTAGAGATAGGCATAATCTTATGCTCGACACAACCATGCACTATAGAGATATAGTCATGCGGCAGACCACCGAGAGATGTGTGATGCGTTAGTGTAATGAGCTGGGATTACTCAGGCGAATTAAGATAATAAACATTACTATGCATTAATGGTTGTTGTGTCTCTACCTATTCTCATCGCAAGTCTTCTATTGTTCAATCTATTTAGTTAGGAGTAGGAGTAGTGTGTAATTCCCTTAAACTTTTCTATTTTTTTAGTCATCGTCTCAAACGCATTGCTTCACAAGCATTATTGAGTGACAAGTCCCTGTGTTCGTCCTCGGTTTACCCGAGAAACTTGCGTTTACGTTATACTTGGCGCGAGCGTAAGAAAACTTGTGATAGGAACGCGCGGTCATTGCATACTAGATTAACGCATCTTCATTCCGACGTATGACCTCAGACGCATGGGTGCAAATGCATAAGCCATGTCTAACACATGAATTCATGTACAACCCCATCCGTCCTTAATAATAATAAACAATCTTTCCTAACCAACAAGTTTTTGGCGCCGTTGCCGGGGACTTGGCAACTAATGTTTTGTGAAGTTTTTATGTTTTTGCAGGCACCCTTTCAATCTTAGGCATATATTGGATTTTGCGACCAAGCTGGAAATAATATTTGAAGTATAGAAAGGCTATCTGTCACATGAGTTAGAAGCAGTTTTAGGCGCATGTCAACCATCATGCGTCCAACAATTGCTGGAAGCTCCAATGGTCAGGGCGAGCCCCTTGATCCAAGCAGTTAAGAACCATCTCCTGCATGGGAGACTCCTTGCTGTGACAAACACTCCAATTTCTTCAGGGACATCTTCTACTCTATCTTTTACATTGCTTTCTTAGTTTAATTTATTATTTTTATTTATTGTTATTTTGGATATGCGGCTGCTTCCTTGGTTGTGGTGCGTTTGCTCCTTGTAGGTGCGATAATAACTCTCCTCGGTGCGCAGTTACAACGGAAGAATCCTCTACATCCTTCAACACATGGCTTCAATCGCATGAACTCCAACGCATTGTCGCATGCGTTCTTCTACTTAAGGTACTTTTCTTGTTATCTTATATGCATTATCGTTTTGGAATTCTCCTTGTCTGATTGTGATCCTTCACGATGTATCTATGATGATACAAATAATTCACCGCATCCATTAACTAGGCATCGCAAGGCGCCCCTTACTTTTAATATCTTCTTCAAATTGTGAAAGTCTATAGTTTTATTGTGTGTAAACCCTTGCTCAAACATTTGTTATCACATTCCTGTTGAGTTTGTTTTTAGCTTGAATTGAGAACATGGTGCGTTATTTTATTGAATGGAAATATGGATGAAATGCGTTGGTGGAATTACGTTGTGCACTCAAGTTTCCCCAGCGAAATTCAAGTGTAATTCCCCTGAGTTTTCTGGTAAGTCCAGGGTCAATCATAGAGACTTGTGAAAATAGTTTGCATTGATAATTTTCTTATGAAAACTTTACGGTAACCGGGTAAATAAATGAAGTGGTTGGTTTGTTGTTATGTTGATAAAAAGAAATAAATAAATGCGGTGGATTTGAGAAACAAAGTTGAGTTGATAAAAGCAATGAGTATGCGATGAACGGGTTGAGAAGATCTTTAGTTCGCGTTACTTGGAATGCGTCAGACTATGCGATCATGTTACTACCATGCACAGCAAGTCATTTTCCAATGTAAATGCAATGCTCCTAAATCTAGGATGCAAGTGTTGCATGCAAAATGTCCATAGAGCTTATTCCTAAGTCTCTACTCTTGTCCTATGCGTTGATGCAAAATGCAAGAAAGCAAGGTGACCGCATACAATCATATCTTATTGTTAAGATGCATGCGATGTATTGATAACAAATAGTACTCATCCCTAAGTGCCTATCTCCCGTTTATGCGTTCTAATCTGGTTCTTCCAAACCTAGATTCTGAACTGACCTTCCCAAGTCTAGGTCCTGTCCTTAGACTACCCTCCCGAGTATCTCTAATAGACGAATGAAGCCTACATAAACAAGATAATCACACAGAATGAAGATTCCCTCATTGTGCTACTTAAACTTTTCTCAACCCATTCAACTAATTTAGCTACTTATGTGTGAATCACAGAGAGTGAACAGATATAGAGAAAGAAATTCCATTCTTATATAAAAGTTAAGTACAAAATGCTAATGGAAGTTAAGGTAGAAAGCCTGGTAGTAATTCCTTGCTGACCGAGGCTTTTTACACTGGAATCTTTATTCTGAACTAAAGATATTCCCGCTTCTGCAGGAGTCGGCCCTCTCTCAGTCTTAGTAGCTTCCGGTGCTCTCCCAAGCTTTTCGGAATGATCTACTGGCACAATTTCTTCCTCTCGTTCGCCTTAAAAAGGTGAAAAAAAAAACTATAGACAGAGGCTGAACTAAAAATGGTGAACTAATCAACTGCTTAACCCCTTCTCTGAAGAATGCACTTGTTATTTATAGGGTATCAAAAGGTGAAAGGGGGCTTCTCTTTTCTGATTGTTCAGATGGGATAGCTTTAATTCCTAATTGATGCGTCGGATAATTGTCACTGATAAAGTTGGATGCACTTTGTGACCGTTATTGGTTGTCAACTTAATTTGGATCTGACTGCTGTCAGCTTTCTGTCCCATCGATCTTAATTGTCCTTTCGTCTGGATGCGTCCACCATGTTGTAGTGATTCTTCTTGGGTGAATATTTGCGAGCGCGATCAACGTAAAGTCTTGCGGTGAAGTTGCGCTCGACCGATGAATTCCTATGATTGCAATCTCTGTAATGCGTTAACGCATATTCTGCATAAAAAAAATACAAAAATCAATAGTTCCAATGTGCTGACGCACGCGATCGCATTATTATAGATTTTATGCTTAATGGACGCAATTTATCATTTTTCATCAACGCAATCCATCATTGTTTAATAACTTAGCACTATGACAACGTGCATTTCTGTCCGTTATCACACCCCCAAATTTAAACAATGCTTGTCCTCCAGCATAAGCTAAAGATTCCTTTAGCAAGTCCACCGCAAAGTTCTTTTCCTAGATTTCTCAAGGATACTTCATTCAAATCCTATATACTAGAATTTTCTTAAGTCTTATTCAAGTCCACTCTTAAATATTTCTAAGACCTAGGAACTGCAAGTTTAACTTTCAAAAGGACTTTACTAAATTCCAGAACATTGCATGATTTATTTTAAAAAGAAAATTTTCTACCGGGGTGACAAAAAATTTATCCTTGCACAAAAATTTTCTTTATTGCTATTTTTTTCTGACCTTGCACTGATCCAAGTGTCTTGCCTTCGTTTTGGCTTGCCCCCACGGGTGTCATGCGAGCATCCAACTATGAGCAATGAACTTTTTCTCAGACTAAACTCATACCGATTTGGCATTGGAGTTGCTGTCATCGATTTATGCGTTGATCCTGGTAACTTACTTTCGTTTTGGCTTGCTCCCACGTGTGTCATGCAGACATCCAACTACGGGTAAGTGCCTTTCACAACTTAACTCTTATCAACATGGGTTTCTCCTTTGCATTGACAGTGGAGTTGTTATTTTCATAAATGTTTTTTTTTCTTTTTTTTAGAGAACATAGCAAGGTCGAAAGTTTACCTCACCCCCAAATTTAAAATGTGGCAATGTCCCCATTGCCAAAAGATGAAAATAAGTTATGTGATACTCTAGAATACATTGTAAAGAGAGTTTGAAAGAAAGCTAGCAACTTCTAACTTCTAGAAATATTTCATGAGGTGACTATCTTAAGATTTAGTTTACTCTAATATATACGAAAGAAATAGAAGCATATTTTTCATCATTGAAATCTTACTTGGTAAAGAAACAGAATGTGGTAAACTACTAAATTTATCTACTTGTTAAATGATTGTGGTATTAAAAAAGGATGCGATGGTAAAACTTTGAAAAGCAAAATGCAATGCGATAGAGCAAAATTTGAAATGAAGATAAGGAAGAGTACACCCCTAAATTTGTGTTGTTGCCTGTATTGGTGACGCATCCATCCTGGCGGCGATCTTTGCTACTGCGGATTGCGGTGATGTAGTGAGATCATTTACTTCTTCTGGTGATATCTCTGCAATCTCGTGCCTTAATTATTGTAAACAGACAAAGAGAGGGTCAACTGATTTAAACAAAACAATAAGGGTTTTTTGTTTTGTTTTTTTGTTTTTGAAAGAATAAGAAATGAAAAACTGATACTAGCAAAATGACGAAAAATTAAATGTTCAAGAGTTGAGTAAGGGGTAGTTCGGGTTTTCCAACTTTGCGGAGGCCTTGTCTGGCTGGAAATCTCCTCTACAATAAGTCTTTATCCATTGTCCATTAACTTTAAATGTTCGGCTGCCATCCTCGGTGATCAGTTCCACCACACCATGTGGAAATATTTCCTTGATGATGAAGGGAGCGATTTTAATTTTCCCAGGAAGAGCCGCAATCTCAAATTGAAGAGTAAGACTTTTTGCCCGATTTGGAGGTTCTTACCGTATATGCGTTGATCATGCCAGCGCTTGGTGCGCTCTTTATAAATCAAAATTGCAATTTCCGTGCTTCTCCTGCCTTCTCCAAATCAAAATTCAGTTTCTTGACCGCCCACAATGCCTTATACTCCAGCTCCAAAGGCAAATGACATGCCTTGCCACCTAGCTATGTTAGGCTCTTTCACCATTATTGTAGCTCACCAATACCAACGCATAGGGGGACATACCTATTGGTGTTTTAAATGCAGTTCGATATGCCCATAACGCCTCATCAAGCTTCATTGCCCAATCTTTTTCCGAAGGTTTGACTACCTTCTCAAGTATCGATTTACTTTCCCGATTAGACACTTCATCTTGGCCATTTGTTTGCGGATAGTATGTGGTGGCCACTTTGGGAGGATATTATACTTGTGCAGCAGCTTCTTTATATTGTGGTTGACAAAGTGTGATCCTTCATCACTTATGATGGCACGGGGAGTGCCAAAACGCGTGAAAATATTTTTCTTCAGGAATTAAGATACTACTGCCGCATCACTTGCAGCACATGAAATTGCCTCTACCCACTTGGAGACATAGTCAACGGCTAATAGAATATAGTGCTTACCATTTGAAGGAGGGAATGGTCCCATGAAATCAATCCCCCATACGTCGAATAATTTCAGCTCTAGGATAGTATTCATCGGCATTGCGTTCTTCCATGGAATATTGCCAATGCATTGACACCGATCACATTTCATTGCGTAGTCAGCAGCATCCTTGAATAATGAAGGCCAAAAGAATCCACTTTGCAAAACTTTGGCTGTAGTGCATTGTCCTCCAAAGTGCCCTCCATAAGGTGAATTGTGGCATTGTGAAAATATGCGTTGTTGAGCAGCATCCGGTACGTATAATCGAATGATTTGGTCTTCACTTCTTTTATACAGATTCGACTCATCCCAATAGTAGTGTCTGCATTCATTCTTGAGCTTCTTCCGTTGATGGTAGGTATAATCTTCAGAAAATTGTTCACAGACCAAATAATTAACAATGTCCGCATACCATGGAAATTATTCTATGCGAAACAGCTGCTCGTCTGGGAACACGGAACTCACTTCAAATTCATTGCGGTCAACTTCAGGATTCTCCAGTCTGGACAAGTGATCCGCAACTTGATTCTCTGTCCCCTTTCGATCAATTATCTCGATATCAAATTCTTGAAGGAGGAGAACGCATCTGATCAATCTCGGCTTTGCGTCCTTCTTTGTCATCAAATAATTGATTGTCGAGTGATCAGTATGAATGAGTACCTTGGTTCCCAACAAGTATGCCCAGAAATTTTTCCAATGCAAAAATCACAGCCAAGAGCTTTTTTTTAGTGGTGGTGTAATTAGGTTGAGCAGGATTCAGAATTTTACTCGCATATGCGATGGGGTGCAAAATTATTTTCTTCTTTTGTGCTAATGCAGCTCCCATCGCATACCCGCTTGCGTCGCACATGATTTTGAACGGCAATGTCCAATCCGACGCAATTAAGACGGGTGCGATAATCAGCGCATCCTTTTAAATTCGAAATGCGTTGAGACAATTGTTGTCAAATTCAAACTTTCTGTCTGCTTTTAGTAACACACTCACTGGTCTTGCTATCTTATAAAAGTATTTAACGAATCATCTGTAGAATCCGCATGCCCCAAGAACTACGTACTGCCTTCACATTGGTTGGAGGTGGAATCTTTTCAATTGCGTCAATCTTTGCTTTGTCCACCTCCAACCCTTCTCTATAGACCTCGTGCCCCAACACTATACCCTCTGTCACCATGAAGTGATATTTTTCCCAATTAAGCACCAAGTTCGTCTCTTCACATCTTTTCAGAATTTTCTCCAAATTGGCCAGGTAGACTTCATAAGTATTCCCATAAACGAAGAAGTCATCCATAAAAATTTCTACTGAATCCTCGAGAAAATCTGAAAAGATTGCCATCATGCACCTTTGGAACGTGCTTGGCGCATTGCAGAGGCCGAACGGCATGCGGCGGAAAGCGAATGTCCCTATATGGGCAGGTGAATGTGGTCTTGTCTTGGTCTTCAGGAGCTATCATGATCTGGTTGTACCCAGCGTATCAATCCAAGAAACAGTAAAAACCATTCCCTGGTAATCTATCTAGCATTTGATCGATGAATGGCAGAGGGAAGTGATCTTTCTTTATAGCCGCATTATATTTGCGGTAGTCTATACATATGTGCCATCCAGTGATGGTCCTCTGCGGTATTAATTCATTGTTCTCATTGGGGATTACCGTCATTCCACCCTTTTTCGGCACACATTGCACGGGGCTGACCCACGTGTTATCGGCAACGGGATAGATCATGCCTACATCCAGCCATTTGATAATCTCCTTTTTGACGACCTCTTTCATCGCAGGGTTAAGTCTGTGTTGATTTTCAATGGTTGCCTTGTGGTCATCTTCGAGACGAATGTGGTGCATGCAGTACACGGGTCTAATTCCTCTGATGTCAGCGAGCGTCCAGCCGATTGCTCGCACATACTTCTTTAGAATGCTTATCAATGCATTCTCTTATTCTGTGTTGAGCGCAGAGAAAATTATAACTGGCAGCTTCTCATTCTGCCCAGAAATGCGTACTTCAGATGTGTTGGTATGGTTTTTAATTCAAAGGTTGGTGGTTCCACGAGAGAAGGTTGCGTTATTTTTCTTTCTTCCTTCAGCTCTTCTTCTTTCGTTGCGATCAATTCTTCTTCTCTGTTTTTCTTTGCTACGATCGCATTGTAGGCAGCTACGGATGTGTTGGTATCCTCTTCTTCATACTCTTCATCAGACTTTTCTTCTTCAATCAAATTCAATTCATCTTCTGAATCTGGCAAGTCTTCCTCATCAGGAAATTTCATGGCACGAATTATGTTAAATTTGAGCTTCTGTCCGTTGATGCACAAAGTGATCTCTCTCTTGTGCACATCAATTTGAGCATGACCTTTGATAGGAAAGGTCGCCCCAAAATAATGGGCACATCTTTATCGGCCTCATAATCCAGGATGACGAAATCAGTTGGCAAAATGAATTTATCGATGGTGATCAGCACGTCCTTCACCTTTCCTTCTGGATGAACCAGAGATCTGTCAGCCAACTAAAGAGTCACAGATGTGGGCACAAGTACCCCCACATTTAATTGTCGAAAGATTGACAACAGCATCAAATTTATGTTGGCCCTCAGGTCAAACAGGGCTTACCCAATATAGAGTCCTCCTATGGAGCAAGGAATAGTGAAGCTCACAGGATCGCTCATCTTCAATGGGATAATAGATTTGGAACTTTTCGTTAATGCCACCGTGGCAAATTTTCCAGCGCCTCTTTTCTTGGTTACCATGTCCTTCAGAAACTTGGCATAGGCAGGCATTTCCTCAATTGCTTCACTGAAAGGGATATTCATATGTAATTGTTTAAGCATAGACATGAAGCGTTGGTACTGTACCTCTTTGTTTTTCTTCTTCTTTAACCTCTGAGGGAAATGTGGTAACTGGACTCTTACAGTTCCCATTTCATTCGACTTTGAGGTTGACGCAACCTCAGGTTCTACTGCTTCATTTTCTTTTTCTTCTTCTTGTGTTGCCGAAATCTCTGGTTCAGCTGCGATGGAGGTTGATTTGTTCTGCTCCTTCTTTTCTCCTTCCACAGTCTTTCCACTGCGTAATGTCACAACCTGACATTGCTTCTTACTTGAACCCTCTGGGTTAAGTGGAAGCTCGGTTGAACTTGGCAGCGCCCCTTGCGGTCTACTTTTGAGCTCATTTGCAATCTGGCCCATTTGCAATTCAAGGTTGCGGATGGACGTAGCTTGACTCTGAAGCACCATCTCATTTTTCTCTATATATTGCTTCAATAGGCCTTCTAGGGAAGAAGATTGCGGTGGTTGTTGTGAGCTACTTGCTTGGTTGCTCTGTTGACCGTTGCTGTGTTGAAAGAACCCTAGTGGCCCTTCTTTTTGTGCCATAGATTGAAATTTTGGTTGTTGATTCTTCCAAGCAAAGTTTGGGTGGTTTTTCCACCCGGGGTTATAGGTTTTGGAAAAAGGATTGTTCTTTACAAAATATACAGACTGTGGGTTTTGTGGGCAATCCTCCATAGCATGCTCATCATCGCAAGTCGCACCCCTTGTGGTGTTTTTACTTATTGCGTTGATTTGCCCACCTTGCGGTGTTGGGCTGCTGATCGTCATTCCTTGAATCAAGTTCATCATTGCGGTCATTTGGTTCTACAGTGAAACAATAGCATCGTTATTTGCATCAGAATCTTTGAGTCTTAATCTCTGGTTGCTCTCCCTTCAGTCTTCATGATTTTTGGAGATGCGATCCAGGATATTCTTCGACTCATCATAAGTCTTGTCAAGCAGACCACCAGCTGCTGCCGCATTAGCAGCGGTCTGCGAAGCAGGATTCAAACCGTGGTAGAAAATTTCCATCTGAAGGCAGTCTGACAGCCCATTATGCGGACAATCTTGGACCAACCTTTTAAACCTCGCCCAGGCATCGCTGAGCGATTCGTCCATGTTCAAAATTAGTAATAAGCTTTCTTCATCTGGAATTTTCTGTAGGTGGGAAATACATTTTCATAAACTTCTCCACCACCTGCTCCCAATAAGTGATCTCTCCTAGTTCGAGTGAGTAAGCCCATTTCCTAGTCTAATCATAGGGAGAAAATGGAAACAGTGTTAGTCGAACCTCCTTAGCAGAGATATTCGGGAGCACAAAAGTATTGCAGATTTCAATAAAACTTCGGAGTGTGGCGTGCGGATCCTTGCCACGCCTTCTTCCGAATTGACCTCCAGCCTGGATCATCTGCAGCATCACCAGTTTAATTTCAAATCTACTTTCATCTAAGGTAGGTCTCATGATTCCCGGAGAGAAATTATAGAGGTTTGGCGATGAATAGTCCCTATGGGCCTATTGCGATCGTTGGCCAACTGAATTGGATTTGCAATGACATTGTTGTTGTTTGATGCTTTATTCCTAGGCTGCTCTGCCATCTCTTCTTTATCGGATTGTGGTTGCTGTTGGCGGTTCCTCAGTCTCCTCCTAAAAGTCCTCTCAATCTTCGGGTCGTAATTTGCAAGAGATTGAGAGTCCCGTAAAGAAATTAAAAAAAAAACTACCGTTAACAAACTATTTTGCCGAAGTCCCTGGCAACGGCGCCAAAATCTTGATGCGTTATTTTATTGAATGGAAATATGGATAAAATGCGTTGGTGGAATTATGTTGTGCACTCAAGGTTCCCTAGCGGAATTCAAGTGTAAATTCCCCTGAGTTTCCTAGTAAGTCCAGGGTCGTTCACAGGGACTTGTGAAAATAGTTTGTGTTGATAATTTTCTTATGAAAACTTTACGGTAACTGGTTAAATAAATAAAGTGGTTGGTTTTTTGTTGTGTTGATAAAAAGAAATAAATAGATGCGGCGGATTTGAGAAACAAATTTGTGTTGATAGAAGCAATGAGTATGCGATGAATGGGTTGAGAAGATCTTTAGCTAGCGTTACTTGGGAATGTGTCAGACTATGCGATCATGTTACTACCATGCACAACAAGTCATTTTCCAATGTAAATGCAATGCTCCTAAATCTAGGACGCAAGTGTTGCATGCAAAATGTCCATAGAGTTTATTCCTAAGTCTCTACTCTTGTCCTATGCATTGATGCAAAATGCAAGAAAGCAAGGTGACCGCATACAATCATATCTTATTGCTAAGATGCATGCGATGTGTTGATAACAAATAATGCTCTTCAAATAGTGCTCATCCCATTTATGCATTCTAATCTGATTCTTCCAAACCTAGATTCTGACTTGACCTTCTCAAGTCTAGGTCCTGTCCTTAGACTACCCTCCCGAGTATCTCTAATAGATGAATGAAGCCTACATAAACAAGATAATCACATAGAATGAAGATTCCCTCGTTGTGCTACCTAAACTCTTCTCAACCCATTCAACTAATTTAGCTACTCATGCGTGAATCACAGAGAGTGAACAGATATAGAGAAAGAAATTTCATTCTTATATATAAGTTAAGTACAAAATGCTAATGGAAGTTAAGGTAGAAAGCCTGGTATCAATTCCTTGTTGACCGAGGCTTTCTACACTGGAATCTCTATTCTGAAATAAAGATATTCTTGCTTCCGCAAAAGTTGACCCTTTCTCCGTCTTAGTAGCTTCCGGTGCTCTCCCAAGATTTTCGGAACGATCTACCAGCATAATTTCTTCCTCGCGTCCGCCTTAAAAAGGTGAAAGAAAACTATGGACAGAGGCATGAACTAAAAATGGTTAACTAATCAATTGCTTAACCCCTTCTCTGAAGAATGCACTTGGTATTTATAAGGTATCAAAAGGTGAAAGGCGGCTTCTCTTTCCTGGTTGTTCAGATGGGACAGCTTTAATTCCTGATTGATGACATTGCGATAATATGTGGTTTGCGAGCACTTGGTATTTGCCCTGGTATGCAGACATAGTCAATTATCTGGTTTGCGAGCAATTTCCTGAAGATTACACCTACCACCAACAGAAAAAGCTCAAGCATGAATGCAGACATTATTATTGGGATGAGTCGAATCTTTATAAAAGAGGGGCAGACCAGATTTTTCGATTATGCGCACCAAATGCTGCTCAACAACACATATTATCGCAATGTCATGACTCATCATATGGTGGGCACTTTGGAGGGCAGCGCACTGCAGCCAAAGTTTTACAGAGTAGATTCTTTTGGCCTACATTGTTCAAGGATGCGGCTAACTATGCAATGAAGTACGATCAATGCCAGCACACAGGTAACATTTCATGGAAACATGCAATGCCAATGAACACCATCTTGGAGCTTGAATTATTCGACATATAGGGGATTGATTTCATGGGACCATTCCCTCCATCGAATGGTAAACATTATATTTTATTAGCCGTCGATTATGTATCCAAATGGGTAGAGACAATAGCATGCGCCGCAAGTGATGCGGTGGTAGTCTCCCAGTTCCTAAAGAAACATATTTTCACTCGTTTTGGCACTCATTGTGCCATCATAAGTGATGAAGGGTCCCACTTTGTCAACCATAATATCAAGGAGCTGCTGCGCAAATACAACATTCTCCACAAAATGGCCACCGCATACCATCCACAAACGAATGGTCAGGCTGAAGTGTCCAATCGAGAAATTAAGCTGATACTTGAGAAGGTAGTAAGGCCTTCACGAACAGATTGGGCAACAAAGCTTGACGATGCGTTATGGGCATACCGGACTGCATTTAAAACACCCATAGGTATTGTCCCCATATGCGTTGGTATTTGGTAAGGCCTGTCACTTACCTCTGGAGCTAGAGTATAAGACACTGTGGGTGGTAAAGAAGCTGAACTTTGATTTGAAGAAAGCAGAATAAGCGCGAAAAATGCAATTGGTTGAGCTAGAAGAATGAAGGATTAACGCATATGAAAATGTGAAGATTTACAAAGAGTGCACCAAGCGCTGGCACGACAAACTCAAATGCGGTAAGAACCTCCAAGTCGGGCAAAAGGTCTTACTCTTCAAC
The DNA here is from genome assembly GCF_009727055.1 of Benincasa hispida. Lineage (NCBI taxonomy): Eukaryota > Viridiplantae > Streptophyta > Magnoliopsida > Cucurbitales > Cucurbitaceae > Benincasa > Benincasa hispida. The sequence continues at coordinate 74,464,361 of NC_052359.1, read as the reverse complement.
TCACGTCTGCGGCTCTTCTCGAAAAAATTAAAATCACGCTGGTCCAGACCCTTCATCATTAAAGAAATATTCCTACATGGTGCAGTGGAGATGATCACTGAGGATGGAAGCCGTACATTTAAGGTTAATGGACAGCGAGTTAAGGCATATTGCGGAGGTGATTTCCAGCCAGAAAATGCCTCCGTGAAGCTGAAAAACCCGGAGTACCCCTTGTTTGATTCTTGAACTCTCATTCCTTCATCACTTTAATCATCATTTATCTATCTGCATCTTACTCATTATTACCTCTATAAAAAATTAAAAAAAAAAAACTTATTTATTGGTTTAAAATCAATTGACCCTATCACTGTCTGTTTACAACGATTAAGGCACAGGATTGCGGAGATGTTACATGAAGCAACAAACTATCTCACTCCATCACCGCAATCCAAAGAAGAGATTGCCGCAAAGATGGATGTGTCAATACACAATAAGGGCGATAGCAAAAATTTGGGGGTGTATTCTTCCTTATCTCTATTTCAAATTTTGCGCTATCACATCGCATTTTAGTCTTCAAAGTTTTGTGCCGCATCCTCTTTGATTACCGCAATCATTTGAAATGGATAAATTTAGTAAGTAACTGCATAATGTCTCTTTGCCAAGCATGATTTCAATGATGAAAAACATGCTTCTATTTCTTTCGTATATACTAGAGTCAACTTAATCTTAAGATAGTCACCTCATAAAATATTTCTAGAAGTTAGGGGTTTGCTAGCTTTCTTTCAAACTCTCTTTACAAAGCTTTCTAAGAACATCCATGACTTATCTCAATCTTTTGGCAATGAGAACATTGCCGCATTTTAAATTTGGGGGTGAGGTATTTATTTTCGACCTTGCTATTTTGAAAAAAAAAAAAAAAAAGAAGGAAAACTTTTAGAATAACAACTCCACTGTCAATGCAATGGGAAACCTATGTTGATAAGAGTTAAATTGTGAAAGGCACTTACCCGTAGTTGGATGTCTACATGACACACGTGGGGGTAAGCCAAAATAAAAGTAAGTCACCAGGATCAATGCATAAATAAATGACCACAACTCCACAGCCAAGTAGACATGAGTTTAGTCTGAGAAAGAGCACATTGCTCTTAGTTAGATGTCTGCATGACACACGTGGGGGTAAGCCAAAACGAAGATAAGGCACTTGGATCAGCACAAGGTCAGAAAAAAATAATAATGTCAAGAAATATGCAAGGATAAAATCATTTGACACCCCAGTGGAAAATTTTCTTTTTGAAATAAATCATGCGATGTTCCGGAAATTAGTAAAGTCCCTTTGAAGGTTAAGCTTGCAATCCCTAAGTCTTAGAAATATTTTAAGAGAAGACTTGAATAAGAATGAAGGAAATTTTAGTATATAGGATCGGAATGAAGTATCCTTGAGAAATCTGGGAAAAGAACATTGCGGTTGACTTGCAAAAGGAATCTTTAACTTATGCTTGAGGACAAGCATTTTTTAAATTTGAGGGTGTGATAATGGGTAGAAATGCACGTTATCATAGTTCTAAGTTCTTAAACAATGTTAGCTTACGTTGATAAAATACGTTAAATTGTGTCTCAATTTCATAATATTGCGGTCGCATGCATTCATCGCATTAAAACAGTTGATTTTTATATTTTTGTGCAGAATATACGTTGATGCAAGGCAAGAATTGCGATCATAGGAAATCATTGGTCGAGCGCAACTTCACCGCAAGGCTTTGCGGTGATCATGTTCGCAAACATTCGCCTGAGAAGGATTGCCGCAACTTGGTCAGCGCAATATGGTGGGCGCATCTGGATGAAAGGCTAATTAATCGCGATGGGATAGAAAGCTGATGACAGTCGAATCTGAATTAAGTTGACAGCCACTAACGATAACAAGTACATTCAGCTTTTCGGTGACAAATATTTGGCGCATCAGTCAGAGGAATTGAAGCTATCCCATCTATGCAATCATGAGAGAGAAGCCGCCGTTCACCTTGGATGTTCTATAAATACCAGAGGCATCCTTTAGAAAATGGGTTCACCATTCATTAGTTCGAAATTTCATAGGTTCAATTCGCACATCTTTGTTCATAGTTTTCTTTCGTTTTAAAGCGGACGTGAGAGAGGAGGTTGTGCCGACAAATCGTTCCGATAAGCTTGGGAGAATGCCTGAAGCTTCAAGGACAGAGAGAGGGCCGACACCTACGGAAGTAAGAACATCTTTGGAAACGAATAGAGATTTACAGTGTAAAGCCTCGGTCAGCAAAGAATTACTACAGGCACTCTACCTTTAACTTCCATTCTATTTTGTACTTCACTCATTTATCGAAATGGAATCCAATTCTCTATATTTGTTTACTCTCTGTTATTTACACATGAGTAGCTAAATCAGTTGAATGGGTTGAGAAGCATTTAGCTGGCACAACTAGAGAATCTTCATTCCATGCGATTATCTTGTATTATGTATGCTTTATTCGTCCATTAGAGATACTCGGGAGGGTAGTCTAAGAACAGGATCTAGGCTTGGGAAGGTCAGGTTAGAATCTAGGCTCGGGAGAGTTAGATTAGAACGCATAATCAAGAGATAGGAGCTTAGGAATAAGCACTATTTGTTATCAGTGGATCGCATGTATTCTAGATATGATTGTATGCGGTCACCTTGCTTTTATGCATTTTGCATCATCACATAGGACAAGAGTAGAGACTTAGGGATAAGCTCTATGGGCACTTTTGCTTTCAACACATGCGTTTTAGACTTAGGAGCATCACATTTACAATGGAAAATGACTTGTTGTGCATGGTTGTAGCATGATCGCATAGTCTAATGCATTCCCAAGTAACGCTAGCTAAAGATCTTCTCAACCCGTTCATCGCATACTCAGTGCATCTATCACACAACTGACTTTTCTCAAATCCGCCACATTTGTTTATTTTCTCATTAACGCAATCAACAACAAACCAACAATTTATTTATTTGGCTACCGCAAAGTTTTCATAAAAATTACCAACGCAATATGTTTTCACAAGTCCCTGAGTTCGACCCTAGACTTACCAGGAAACTCAATGGACTTTACAATTGGATTCCGCTGAGGAAAGTTGAGTGCACAATGCAACTTCATCAACGCATATCATCCACATTTCCACTTCATAAACATAAGCATAAAAAACCACCTCTGGCTATTCTAAGACTGACTACTTCTTAACAATCCTACCACAGTTTAGGAAGAGGTATTGTTTATGTCTACTTGTTAGGATTCACCAGCTTAACTATTTTAACGAACAATATTTTTTGTATGCATAAAAAACCACCTTTGAGAACATGGTAAATAAACCTAGACGACCCTATTTTTTACACGTTCAATCTCATGCATTTCATCACTGTTAAAGTATGTTGTAGGGTTATTAATTATACAATAATAGTGTATTTTGTGTACGTTAAGTGCAATATTTATATGTAGCAATTGTAAAATATATTTTTATTTAACTGAATTCATATATCAAATTATTGTAAAAAATTTGGAAAAGTATTTATATAGTTGAATGGTGGAACAAAAAGATAACAAAAAATGATAACAAAACAAAAATAACAAATAACAAATAAAAACCATAAAATGGAGATTTGTTTTTAGAACATTTTCTGGCAAGAACTGATGAAAAATGAAGATTTGTTTTTTGATGATCCTACCAATTTGAAGAAATTAAAAGTAGAATCGTTGAAGAAATGTAATGACATTCAATTGTCTTCTAAGATAATAGGAGGTTTAATTAAAAAAAAAATCATGATAGAGGAAAAATATAGAACAACAACACGAAGAAGAAAAAAAAGAAGATGATGATGATGATGAAATTCAGGGAGAAATATTAGGAATCAAAATTTTTGGTTTTTCTTTGGTTTTCCATTTTATTTAATTATATTCTTGCAAGAAATGTAGTTGGTTAATTGTTGTTCATTACGAAAAAGAAAAAAGAAAGAAAGAAAGAAAGAAAAACTTTAAAAAATAAAAGAAAAAATTGCAAATTCAAATAAAGATGGATAGAATTAATAAATAAAAAAGTTTCAAAACAAAAATAATAATCATAGAAGAAGATTATGAAGAGTTCAAAAAACTGCACCAAATACCCGTGACATATGAACTCAACTTTGTACCCTAAACATAAACATACGAACTCAAACAAAATAACTCTGCAACCCAAACATAAACATATAAACTCTTAGACATATGAACTCTAGACTTTATATCTCAACTCAGCGCCCCAAACAACCCCTTTGAGTTCACCATATATTCTTAGAATGAAACTCTTTTTTTTATTATTATTGGATGACTGTATGTTTAGCTTCATGGGTCTAATACCATATTAGATAAGTTTAGGATTCCATCTCAAAATCAATTGACAAAGGAAGGAAAAGAAATGTATATAAAATTTCTTCTCAAAATCAATTAATAATGGGAAAAGAAAAAATGTTGGTTAAATATTTGTGTTAGAAATATGATATTGGCTAAATATATTTGTTTAAGCTCCTAGCATTAATTTCTTTGGCTTTCAGGAGTTGTTTCTATTTTCGTCTCTGGTGGACCTTGTCTCAGAGGTTGTTCTTCTAGTTACCAAATTTGCATAATATTTCTTTCCTTATTTAACTTATTATGCAGATTATTTTATTTGGAATGTTATCCCTTTTGGTAAGCTGACGATTTTATGGGGGAATATTGAATTGTCGCATCTATTTTTTGTAAGATCGTTGTGTAAAGCTTTACAAAGTGGTGTATTCTTCGTTTGTTCTCATTGCATTCACGAAAGTTTGATTGGTCTTAAAGAAGCCTAAAACTTTGTTTAACAAGAGGATTTCTCAAGCCTTAAGGGAAGCTTAAGGTGTCTTTCATTGATAATGGAGTTATCAAGACTTAAGGGGGTGCCTAAGTTCTCATGTGAAGGGAGTTCACAAGTAGAATGAAAGATATCATCAAGTGAGAAGAAGTCTCACACACTTAGAGGTGCCTAAGTGTTTCAACACTAGTATTTGCATACTCAGGAGATACTAAGTTTGAGAGATAAGAAGTCTCACATCTTGGGGGAGCCTAGGTGATCAACTAAGTTAGGTTGTATGTGTGTCACTATAATCGTTGTTATTTTATAGATAAGTATAATGTTGTAATTGCTTAACTTTTATATATTACAGGAATATCTTTCCTGGGCACTCTACCCCCCAGACGTAGGTAGTTTATCACCGAACTGGGTTATCAATATTTATATGTTTATCTTCGATTCATTCTTTATTGTTTACTATTGTCTCTGAATTTGTTAGGATGTCGTGTAAGACAATCATATAAAGTGCAAGTAACCATTTTCCAAATTTTCAATTAGTATCATAGTAGGTCACCTTTATCTCAAGTACTTCGATCATGGATGATATTAAGAAAGAATGACTGCCTTCTTGAAATCAATCGACAGGAAAACCTAGAAGGCAATAGTCTCAAGATGGTCTCATCTAACTATGAAGAATGATGATGATAAAGAAATCTTGAAACCAGATATTCAGTGGTCTGAAGCCGAAGATGAAACTTCTTTAGGGAACACACGGCCTTTAATTTCATATTTAATGGTTTGGATTGTAACATATTCCGTTTAATTAACACTTGCACTTCAGCTAAAAAAGCTTGCAATATCTTGTCGATTGTTGATAGCACCGAAAATATATTATCTAACTCTGCTTAATTCAGGATTATTCTGGGTTTTATATGTTTATTATGCTATTTTTTAGGTTTCAAGCACTCAAGAGGTAGAATCGAGCATTTGGAGTCATTCATGGTTAATTTAAAGCAATTTAGAGTTAATTTGAGTATCTCGGCTTCAAATGAGGAAAATTACCAAAATACCCCTAGAGCCAATGTAATTACCCTCCATCAAGCATAGAGCTATCTCAAACAAAAAAAAAGCCACATCGTAAGTAGCGTAATTATCCTAGCTTTACACTACATCATTACGTTAAAAGGCAAAATTCTACTTATTAGAATAGCGTAACAACGTTGCTAGCAACGTAATTACGCTAGGACTTTAACGAAGAAAACATGTGCACCTCATCATAAGAGCATAACCCATAGAGTAACAATGTTGCACTTTATGCTACGATTTCTAAAAGCCAACTCAATTTAGCTCCAGTCGATTTTATAGATAAAAATTCCTACCGCCTCGGTCAAAAAGTTCTGAATTTCAGCCAACCAACCGACTTCCACATGATTCCTCTCATCTTTTCTCCTCTTTTTGTTTAGTAAGATGTATCAAAACAATCCTTTGGTGATTATTATGAACCTTATGGGCTAAGGTAATTATTTCTATCTTGGGTTTTAGGATTTTTTTACCAATTTGATGTATTTGTGAGATTTTGAACTAATTATTTGTAATTGTCGGATTCGATTCTATTTCTGAATGTTTATGATTACGTTGTTGGACACTTGATAATTTTATTATTATCGATTTTGATTGAAAATTGATATGTGACATTTAATATTGTGTTAATCAACTAGAAACAATAGGTTAGTTAGCTTACAAGACATTTAGATGAGTATTGTTCTAACCAACCTAGAATCGAATCAATCGAATATTTAATGAAGGTTTCCTATTAGATATTCGACCTAACTTCGACCTAGACTTTAATGAATTAGGCCAACTTGAATTTGTATGTTGTTCATCAATTTAAATTAGGCTAATTAGTTGATTGTGTTGAATTAACTAGCTATTCCAATTAATTTCTTGACTCTTATAATGAGAAGTATATAATCGAATGCATCGAATAAGAGAATTTCGTAATAACCTAAGCTAGGCATTTTTCTCATGGTCATCATAACTACACTATTTTTATTTTATGTATTTAAATTTCTTTTGCTACAAAACAATTTTCAAACCCTCTCCCCCCCCAGGCTGAAAACACTTTAATTAAGAAATTCTAAAGCTCTTTGTGTTTTACTCAATCTTACCATTAATACTAGTAGTTTATTGTGGTAGATATAGTTAAATTATTTGGTCCAGATTTGAGTGAAAAAATCCGCTTCGACCAATTAGGCACTGTTGTCAGGGAGCCAAGTGTTTTTTTTAAGGGTTTTCTATTCTTTATTCGTTTTTTTTTTCCTTGTATGACTCCATCCTCCCAGGATCAAAATTATTTGTTATATTTTGTAGAGCTCGGTAGGGAGGAAAGAAGACGAAGAAGAGAGGCTAAAGAACGAAGTGCTTTAAAAGAACAAATCCATGTTGAAGGCACATTTGAAGAATAACATTTTGAAAAGGAGTTTAAACAGGAGACGATGGCACAACGTGAAGGGCTCACCCTAAAGGAGCTTTCAGCTCTTGATCTTACTCAGTAGCCCCTCTGCATCATTTACCCCAAGACCATTGGTAATTTTGAGTTAAAAATTGATCTCATTCACTTACTACCTTCTTTTTCTGGACGTGCAGGTGAGGATCCACACAAGCACCTGAAAGACTTCCACATCGTGTGTAGTAGAGTGCACCCTCATGGTGTAACTGAGGTGCAGCTCAACCTACAAGCTTTCCCGTTCTCTCTGAAGGATGACGCGAAAGACTAGTTGTAATATCTGCCATCAAGATGCATCACCATCTAGACAGAGATGAAGAAGAGATTTTTGGATAAATTTTTCCCAGCATCTAGAGCCGTCAAAATAAGAAAAGAGATTTATGGCTCCTTATAAGGGCATGAAGAGTTATTATACGAGTATTGGGAGAGGTTCAAACACCTCTCCACTGGCTTTCCCAATCATCAGATCCTTAATCACCTCTTGATTCACTACTTTAGAACCCAAGATCGCATCTCTCAATAAACTACATCTTCACAAGAGGTAAGTGAACTTAGAGCTAAAATTACTGAACTATCTACTCTTGTGAAACAGGTTTGCTCTGCAAAGACACAATCTCATAAGCCTGTTGCTGAGGTAAATTATGTTGGAAATCAGTAAGGCGGTCAGATGTACAACGTCAATCATTGGAGAAACCAAGGACACCAGGGCTAAAGCAGTTTGAGTATGCCTTTGGAAGATATGGTGAAGAGCTTGGTAGAGTCTACCATACAAATTCAGCAAAACTAGGAGAATTTCCAACAGACTACTAACTCCTACATGAATAGTATGGCCACCCAGATCTCTCAGCTGGCTGACTCGGTCAGCAGGTTGGACAATCAATATAGGAAGCTTCCTTCCCGACCAATGACCAATGTGCGTAACAAGTGACATCTCTGTTGTGAACTGATGGAGAGCTCTAAGATGCCTGCTAACAATCCAGTAGAGATGGTAAGTGAAGAAAAGGCTAAGGATTTTGAGGAGCAAATTTTCAACCCGCTCAGAAAACAAGGTATAAGATTTGATCCACCTTTGAATTTAAAGGCCAATATCCTTTGTGTTTCTTTTCCTAGTAGGTCAACTGTTGCTCAGGGAGGAGCATTCGAAGAGGAGGTGAGTTCAGTGCACTCTTCTGGTGCCAAAAGCCCTACTACAAAGTGCAAGAAGGTTTGAGTTGAGATTCCAAAGGAAGATACAGTTGAATTTGAAGGAACTCTTTTGGCAAAGAACCTTTGAGCAGAAGCAGATCGTCCAAATCTCATTTCAATTGAACGTAAACATTTACAGTCAACAAGAACAGATTATGCATAAAACTTAAATTACAGCATGCTTTTGAAATAAAAAAAAAAGTTTAGAGATTATACCTTTGAAGAACCATTCATCAAGTTAATCCATCGATCGTACTCATTCATAAACGCGTTGAACAAGTCACAAACTCCCCTCGAACAGCAATAAACATCAAAGAGAAACTCGAACAAATAGGGACACTACCACTTAGTGACTTTGGTATTCTCAGTGTGAGAATCCAGAAGTGGTAGGCTCTAGCTAATTTTGGTTAGAGAGAAGTTTTGAGTTAGAGGAGGAAGACGATCGAGAAGGGAACAAGGTTGTCGTGTAGACGATCAAGTCTATCGCATAGATTATATTACTCGATCGTTTAGTCTCTCAAGAAATCGTGTAGAAGACTTTCTCTTACTCGATTGTTAAAATTTATCTCTGGAATAATCAAAACCAATTTTCATTTTATCCCACTTTTGCCATAAAACTAAATAACTACCCACTAAGGGTGGTTATGGAGAAAAAGAATTTAATTATCAAATAATTAATAATTATAAATAAATATGATAACTAACTTATCATATTATATTTATGACCTATAACTTTAATATTGCATCATATATAATATATAAACCATAGTTCTTTTTCTCTATTTTATGGTATTTAATATAAATCATATTTATATTAAATTTAAAAACTATGAATCTAATTCATAGAAAATATATTTGAATCATATTCAAATATCAGTTCCTCCAATCAAACAATAATATATCAATTATATCATATATAATTTAATTAATTTAATTATATCATATATAATTAAATTCTCTTTTATTAATTTGAACATTTCAAATTAACCCAAAAATTGATTCTCAACTTAAATCCATTGAGCTACCAAGGAGACCTTATGGACCTGTAGTTTGAAGCTCCAACGGTATGTGAATAACTAATTAAACTCTTTAATCACATTATCCATCATCCATTAACTGTCAGGCACTCCACTAAAGACCGACAGTTGTACTCTTTGCACTACAGATATATTTCTATGTCCATTGGATATAACCAATCAACAGTGCGATGACCCTTCACAAATTGCTCGTAAGTACAGTTGGGCTAAATTATCGTTTTTCCCCTGAAGTTACATCTCTCCTTAAGTACCATTAATCCCTCTAATGAACAATAGATCATAGTCCTACTATGACTAAACCCTTCTCAGGCCAAAAGATGGTGTGGCGCCACATTGTTCAAAACTCGGAATCAGCTCTTAAGGAAGCAATCTATCTACTTACCCCTGCTTCAGGGAAGAAGTGAATTCCATCTTGTGTAGCTGAGTTCTCAGCTCCCCAATCAGACGAATCCTCAAAATGGTAGGCTTGTTGAGTCGTCGATCTGGCCACTCTCATCCATGCAAATAAAAAGACCGCCCTCATAGGCAAGAGTTCACAACTCACTCAGGATTAAGGTCATGTTACCTATGGTCATCCTAGTGAAATAAAAGTTTCAATTATGAACGACGTTATATAACGAGACTAAACATTTCATGGTCCAGTCTTATACAAACTCCTTTGTATAGAATATCCCCGATCGCATGTTTAATACTTGAATGATCAGGATCAGATCATTTATAGCACTTTACAACAATTGTAACACCTACAAAACGGGTCATACTCATAGTGTCACCAGGATAAGGTATCCAACCTTATCCATATACTACAGACCATTTAAGTTATCACTTAAACATGATCCACCTATATGTCTTCACATATATGTTTAAGTTACAACGATAACCATGGATGTTAGTTTATTGGTTTATGGTTAATGCAACTAAAAAGTCAAATATTTCATAGACAGAAATGAATAAAATATCATATATTATTAATCTCGGAAATGTTTGTTCATATAAGGTTTACAAACTACATGACCCTACGAGATTTAGGGCATCAACCCCAATAGAATTTCCTGAGAAGCAGGAAAAGAAACGAGAGGAAGAGGTCAAACAGAAGGTAATACTGTTGGTAGTCTTCCTGTTAAGCAAGACGACCCAGATGCGTTTTATGTGCCCTGTCTGATAGGGATTAATTTGAGCATGTTATGTTAGACTTAGGGTCTGCAGTTAATAATATGTCTACTTTTGTGTGTGTTGATTTTCAAGCTCATTTCCTGCACCCTGTTGATATTTTGGTGTAGTTAGCTAACTATTCCCTTGTTATGCCAGTTGGTTTAGTCAAAGATATGCTTGTTAGAGTCAATGACCTAACTTTCCCTTCTTCTTTTTTTTATGTCATAAATATGAATGTTGATTTCATTTCTTCTTCAAAATTATCTATGTCGCTAGGTTGATCCTTTTTAAAGATTGCTAGGGTTGTTATTGATGTTGATCAAGGTCCCTAACTCTTAGGCGCAAAGAGAAAATTGAAAAGATTCCTATGATTGATTCTTCTTCCCCCAGTAATCTTATATGTAATAGTACTCATATTTTATAGGATAGTAGCCAACCTCCTAAGTTGGGGGTAAAAATTGGAGACTTGGCTATTCATTATGGTAATGGTTGATTAAGCTGAATCAGGTCGAGCATACCAACCTTAAGCAATTATGCTACCTAGAGATAGCCAGGATTGCTCTCTTAGGTTAGGTTTCTTATATATTTATTTTAATTTTTGTTGAGCTTAATTCTTCCTATGTTTCTTGATCTTTAGGTTTTAGGTGTCCTTGAGAAGATGAAGAGAATTATATTTTGATGAGCCAGATATCACCACCATCTAATGTGTCAAATTTCAGGGAAGTTTTCTGTTTCCCTTTTCATTTTGTCCCATGTTTTTCTATTCTTTTTCACATTGGGGACAATTTTAGATTTTAAGTTGGGGGTGGGGCATGTATCTGTTCTGGCTGGAGCCCTTAAGCATCTGAGCTTAGGGTATTTTGTTTGTGTGTTTATATGCATGTTTGCTCATATTAATTGGTTTGTCCTAATGGCTAGTCTATGACGCACTCCCTTGTGATTTTAATTTGTATGACATGATGTTTGATATGGATAATTGACAACATTGGAATTGTGTTATCTTCTTTTGATTAATTTAGGGTTGTATAGCTACTTAATTTGGTTAAATTGATTATTTTGTAGGACTTGAGTGTACAAACAGTCAGATTAAGCGTTCAAGACAAAAAGGCACTAAAATAATGGAGTTAGGAGCTAAATTGATCAAATGACGAAGGAGTGAAGAATGCTGCCCTATCGACCGTTACAATGCTCTCATTAAACCTAAGTCCAACGCTAGCTCTGAAGGAAATCGAACACGAAGATTTTCATGAGCAGCGGAAAGATCATTCCAAATTACAATTGTATATGAACTTTACAATTACAATCACAAATAGAAACATACGGTTATGCAAAAATACATAGAAATTATAGCATGTTATACAAAAGAACAAGGACAAAAGTAACACACTTTTGTTGACACATCACAAAGCTCCTTGATCATGAACGCTCGATCACAGCAACACCGCAACACATGAACGCTCGTCCAACACGACCGTTACCCTGCACGAACACCACGCGCTGAACTAAGCAATCGCCAAGGTCATGAACACCCCAAACACAACGAATGACCTCCATAGAACCTTGATAGTGTCGAGTTGAGTATGACACCACCAAGAAGGCTACCTTGGTATTCTCGGTGTGAGAATCCAGAGGGTGGGCTCTGTGTGGACTGGGTTTGAGGCAAAAAACTGGAGGAAACACAATCGTGTAAATGATTGAGCAAGTGGGAGATGGAATAACCTATCGTATCAGTTGATGCCCAATCGTTTAGGAAAAGCTAAGCGATCGTCCAGCAAAAGCTATGCAATTGTTTAGCTCATCACTTAGTTGAGTGTCTGTCACCTACTAACACTCCACGATCGTTTAGCTAACTCCAAGCTGTCACTTAGTAAATCTAATTTACTTGACAACTTCCCGTGAGAATCTTTTCGAGATTGGAAATCTCAAATTCACAAATTTTCCAAACTTACTAAAATTAGGAAAACATTTTTCCTTTTATCTCACGGTTACCATGAAACCACCAATAACTTCCCATTCAATTGGTTATTAGAGAAAAAAAGATAATTATCCAATAATTAATATTATTATAAATATAAATGATAACCAACTTATCATACTATATTTATAACCTATAGTTTTAGTATTTCATCTCATGAAACATACAAACCATAGCTTTTTTCTATTCCATGGTACTTAACGTAAATCTCATTTACATTAATCCTCTACTAGATGTATCCCATACACCATACCGATCATATCATATATAATCGAATTACCTCTTGTCAATTTGAACATTTCAAAGAAACACCAAAAACTGATCCTCAACTTGAATCCATTGAGCTACCAAGGGGACCTTATGGACCTGTAGCTCGAAGCTCCAACGGTACGTGAATAACTGACTAAACTCTTTAGTCACGGAATTCACCATCTGTTAACTACCAGGCACTCCACTAAAGACTGACAGCTGAACTCTCCTTACCACAGATATATTATGTGTCCATCTTAACCAATCAGCAGTGTGACAAACCTTCACAGATCACTCGTTAGTACAGCTCGGCCAATAACCTTTATGCCCCTGTAGTTACATCTAACTTCTTAAGTACTACTAATCCCTCTAATGAACATAAGTCATAGTCCTACTATGACTGAGTCCTCTCTTCCAAAGAGAAGTTATGGCCACTATGTTCAAGGCCCGGGATCAACCCTTAAGGGAGCAATCTCTCAACTTATCCTTTCTTCGGGAAAGAAGTGAATTCCATCTTGTGTATTGAGTTCCCAGCTCCCAGATCAGACAAGTCCCCAAAAAGGTAGGCATGTTGAGTTGCAATCTAGCCACTCTCACCCATACTAATCAAAGGACCGCCCTCAAAGGCAGGAGTTCCCAAAACACTAAGGATTGAGGTCGTGTCACCTATGGTCGTTTAGGTGAGATGTAAGTCTCTAGTATCAACGGTGTTATATATAGAGTTTAGTCATCTCGTGGTCTGGTCTTATACAAACTCTTTATATATGACACCCCCGCTCGCATGTCTCCACATGAATGGTTAGGAACTACCATTTGTAGTAGTTTATAACAGTTGCAAACCTCTTCAAAGCGAACCGTATCCGTAGTGTCACCAGGATCAGGTATCTCACCTTAATCCTTATACTACAGACCTATTTAGGTTATCACTTAAGGTATGATCCACTTGTATATCACATATACATGATTAAGTTTACATAAGATAACCATGGGGCTTTATTTATTAGATATGAGTAAATGCAGAATGAAATAACAGTTATTTTATTCATAAAATAATGTGTATCATTACAAACAACGAGATTCCGAGAGAATTAGGACACAAATCTCAACAAGCTCAATGCTGGATGGCAAAATGCTCAGATGAAGGGTAGCGTTGCAACACTGCCCCAAGCATTGCAATGCTCTAGAGATGCTCCAACACCACCATCGCACCGCTCGTCAACGCTGCTCTCCAACACTCTAGGACAAAATATGCAGCATTGCAATGCTACATGGTTTGACGAACGCATAGCCTCAGCACGCGAGCAACGCAGCGTCAGGTCAGCGCTGCATCACTTGCCTAACGCCCGGCCATTATGCGTCGCAGCGTTGTGACGCTGCGACAGTTTTATAAAAGAATAATTTGGGTCAGCCAATTAGATATACCAAGTACACCTGATCTTGAGCATCGTCGCCCTGTTCCATTTCAACTTTAACCCCCTTTTTCCATCCAAAATTCTGTTAAAAAAACATTCTTCCCTTTTGTCAATTGTATTGATTGCGAACATGTTTCGTGGCTAAAGGATAAGAAATTAGCATGGGTTTGTTAGTTTAGTTTGGTTCCGATTCAACTCTTGAGATTCATGTTGTAAGTTTGTAAGTTTTATAATGAATTTATGAGAACTTATCTTGAGCATATTCTTCAATTTCCGTGTATGGGATAATCTGACAAATTAGCTATGCATGTTTAATTGATTGCTTTGAATGGCCCTAATTTGTAATCGTTAGGTAGTCGTCACCTAGAAGCATAAGTTAAGTTAGTTTGTTGTGTTAATTCGGGATTCCAATTAGCAAGCATTTACTTTCTAACTTAGATAAATCTCACTTAATTAATTGGTTAGACGATGGAAATCAATTAATTGGTTTAGCATTGTCTTGAATCTTAATGCCTATTGATTGATTGATTGATTGAGGATTCTCGCTTTTCTGTTAATTAACTTGATTTTCGTGGACTACTAATTAGGATTCTAATCGAATAGGCTAAGTTTTAATTTGAATATTTGATAACGGGCAGAAATGCACATTATTACAACACAAAGATGTAAAACAATGTAGGATTGCGGTAAAATATGTAAGATCGTGTCCAAAAGCATTAAGTTAAGAACATTACGATCGCATGCGCCCATCACATTAAAGCAGCTAATTACGTATTTTATGCAAGAAAATGCATTGGCGCAAGGCAGAATTGCGATCTAAGGAATTCAGAGTCCGAGCGCATTAGAAGATTGCAACCGCAAAGCTATGTGATCGTATGCGTTCGCGAAAATCTGCTCAAGAAGGTGGCCGCATAGAGACAATGCATCAAGGTGAAAGCTTAATAAATCATGATGGGAAAGAAAGCTGATGACGGTCGAATCCGAATTTAGTTGATAAACTGTTAACGACACACTGTAGCAAGTACACTCAACTTTTTTGTGACAACTAATCAGCGCATCAGATAGAGAATTAGTGACATCCCATCAGTGCAATCATTTGAGAGAAAAAGCTCTTCACCCTGAAGCTCTATAAATACCAAAGCCAACCTTCGCTAAAGGAGTTTCGTTCAGTTACGCTCTAGTCCAGCAGTTTTAGAATTTTAGAGTTCTTTTCCACCATATACATAGATAGCCGTAGTCTGTAATTTCTATATACTTAAAAGGCGGAGGCGAAGGAAGAGAGACGACACCGGAAGATCGTTCCTGGTGAGCTCGAGAGAGTGCCGGGAAGCGTTGAGAATAGAGAGAGGGCTGACTCTTGCGAAAGCAAGAATATTCTTTTGGGCAGAGTAGAGAAAGATACAGTGTAAAAGCTTTGGGAAGCAAGACATTGCTACCAGGCTCCCTATCTTTACTTCCCATCGTCATTCTGTGTTTTGATTTCATTTATAAAATGGAAATTGCATCTCTACATCTGTTCACTCTCTTTACATTACGCATGAGTAACTAAACTTCTGAATGGGTTGAGAATCACTTAGCTAGCATGACCTAAGATCTTCATTTTATGCGATCATCTTGACTTATGTATGCGTCCATCACCCCTTTAGAGCTACTCAAGAAAGTCTAAAGAAAGTACCTAGACTTGAGAGAGCTAGGTTAGAATCTAGGCTTGAGAAAGTCAGACTAGAACCACATAAGCAAGAGATAGAAATTTAGAGATAAGTTTTGTTTGCTAACATGCATCGCATGCACCCTAGAAATAGGTTATGGTAGTATGCGGTCGCCTTGTGTATGTGTGTTTCATTCATCATCGCATAGACAAGAATAGCGGCTTAGACGTAAGTCCTATAGACATCATCGTATACATCGCATGCGTCCTAAAACTAGAAGCTATAGCATTTGCATTGAGAGATGACCTACTATTGTATGTGTGTAGAAAGATCGCATAACTCTTGCAATCTTAGGAAGTGGCTAAATCCCTTCTCAACTTGTTCCCTGCATACTCATTGTAACTTTCATTGTTATCAACTCTTTTTTCAATTTCGCTGCATAGGATTTATATTTTAAACAAACATACCAACCAACTCATTATTTTATTTTTCACCGCAAAGGAATCAGAAATCACCGTCGCATATTGTCTCCATAGTCCCTGTGTTCGACCCTGGGCTTACCAGGCAACCTAGTAGGATTTATACTTTGATTTTGCTAGGAAAACTTGCATGCACAATGCAAACATCACCATCGCAATATACACAATATTTCATCATAGTCTGTGATAGAATTGATTAAGAATGAACTAAACTATAATTACCCAAGCTAAGTATTTGTTCCATTGATAAATTTTTGCATTCATTTACGTTGCACACTTTTTGTTCTCTAGCAATTTATTTCATAATTTCTCACCCCCCGCCCCCTTCTTTTGGTTACTTCCTACAAGTTCCAATCTTTGAGGAATCCAAATTCGACTCTCTGTGGTTCGACCCAGGACTTGCTACTTGTACTACTAGTTAGTATAAGGGGTTAGTTCGATGCATAAAAATTTTATTTGCGTAAGCATGGGTTTAAGGATGACGAGGAATCCGGCGACAGACCAATAATCATGATTGTCTATCTACATTAGGCCTTGCATGCTTATAATCGTATTACTTAGCCTATATTTTTTGTTGTCACTCCGGTAGGCCTCACTATTAGAGATTGTCTTGCATGATAGGTTGTAATGTAATACTGAGGGGAGAAATTATTTACATGCCTACTTTAAAAAAATCAGTTGATATATATTTGCACTGAAAAAGAAAATATCATGGAAAAAAGGGGGAGGGTTTCCCTACAATCTTGTGTGAAAGCTAATGTCCTTAGGTAAAATAAATGCAAGTTTAGGGCCTAAAGTTAAATTTTAGGCACCTTAGTTGAAACATTACCGTCTTGATTCTTTTTTTTGTTGGCGCTTGATAGTTGTTGCATGAGCCAGTGTAAGGGAAAACAAATTGAGGGCTATAAAACGATTCTGGGCTTTGAACTCACTCTTACATGAATAAGTCTAGATTTAGTTTTAAATTATGCTTCATTGATTGATTAAATTTGATTTCATTGTTGAATGCAATTAAATCCTAGGAGACTGTTGAGGCTTGAGTAACGAACCATGCAATTGGAGTGAGCATATCATTTGTATGACTGTGTTTATTTCTACCTTGCTCGAAGACGATTAAGAATTAAGTTGTGGGTGTTTGATAACACCGAAAATGTTCTATCTAGCTCCACTTAATTTGGGATTATTCTAGGATTTTATATGTTTATTATACTATTTTGTAAATTCTGAGCACTCAAGAGGTAGAATCGAGCATTTGGCATCATTTGGGGTTAATTTGAAGCTATTTAGAGTTAATTTGAGTATCCTGGCTTCAAAGGAGAAATTTTACCAAAATGCTCCTGGGGCCAGCGTAGTTACCCTCCACCAAGCATAGAGCGCTCGATAGAAACAACACATCACAAGCACCATAATTACCCTAGCTTTACGCTGCATCATTACGCTGAAAGGAAAATGCAACTTATCAAGATAGTGTAACAACATTGCCAGTAATGTATTTACGCTACGAACTTTGACGAAGAAAACACACGCACCTCATCATAAGAGCATAACCCATAGAGTAACAACGTTGTGCCTTACATTACGATTTCTAAAAGCCAATGTAGTTACGCTGTGCTTAGTGTAGTTACACTTCGACCGATTTCATAAATAGAAATTTATGTCGCCTAGGTCAAAGTTTCAAATTTCAGCCAGCCAGCCGACTCTTCTAATCTTTTCTCCTCTTTTTGGTCAGTAGGATGTATCAAAACGATCCCTTGGTGATTATTATGAACATTATGGGCTAAGGTAATCATTTCTAGCTTGGATTTTAGGATTTTTCTACCAATTTGATGCATTAGTGAGTTTTCGAACTAGTTATTCGTAATTGTCAGATTTGATTCTGTGTTTGAATGTTTATGATTATATTATTGGACATTTGAAAATTTTATAATTATCGCTTTTGATTGACATTTAATATTTGACATTTAACCTCGTGTTAATCAACTAGAAGTAATAGGTTAGGTTAGCTTGCAAATCATTTAGATGAGTATTATTCTAACAAATCTAGAATCGAATCAACCGAATATTTAATTAAGGTTGTTCCTGTTAGATATTCAACCTAACTTTGCCCTAGATTTTAATGTAATTAGGCCGACTTGAATTTTCATGTTGTTCATCGATTTAAATTGAGTTAATTAGTTGATTAGATCGAATTAACTAGTTGTTCCAATTAATTTGGTCAGGTATAATCAATTGTTTGACTCTAGTAATGAGAATTCTATGATCGAATGTATTGAATAGGAGAACTCCATAATAACCCAAGCTAAGCATTTTTCTCATTGATATCACAACTACTCAACTTTTATTTTATGAATTTAAATTTCTTTTGCTGCCCAAAAAAAAAAAAAAAAAATCGAACCCTCCCTCCCGCTTCAATTACCCTCGGGCTGAAAATACTTTAATTAAGAATTCTAGAGCTCCCTATGTTTGACTCGGTCTTGCCACTAAGACTAGTAGTTTGTTGTGGTAGATATGGTTAAATTATTTGGTCCGAATATAGACAATGAAATTCGCTCCGACCAGTTGCCCATGAGGGAACCTCGAAAGTCAAGTTGTCGAGACTGAAACTGTTGACATCAAATTTTGAAAATCTCAAAATGCAAGATGATAAATCGTTTTTCAAATTTAATGTTTGGTTACTAGACATTACCAATGAGTCATTTGTTCTGGGTGAGAAAATCTCTGAAGAAAAGCTAGTCAGGAAAGTGCTTAGGTCTTTACCTAAGAAACTTTGATTGGAAGTAACAACCATTGAGGAAGCTCATGACATCTTCAAAATGAAAGTTGATGAATTATTTGGGTCTCTATTAACCTTTGAAATATCCTCGGAAGAAAAACAAGAAAAACATAACAAAGGAGTAGCTTTGCAGTCCTCAGTTGAAGAGGAGCTTGATGATTTGAATAGGGAGACTAATGAGTCTTTTAATGATTTTATATCCTTCTTATCCAAATATTCAATCGTGTTCTCAAACGATCTGAGAAGAAGACAAGAAATGCAAGCTCTCAGAGTTCCAAATCAGGAGGAAATCTTCTTCTTAAACATTCCAAAACTCAAAATGTTCAAAGAGAACTTGACAGGGCAGGTTCTACTATATACCAAAACAAAAAAAAAAAAAAAAAAAAAAAAAAAAAAGTGCTTCAAATGCAAAGAGTGTGAAGGCTTCTGTCACTTTCAGGCTGAATATCCGAATTTTCTAAAAAGGCATAATAGAAGTTATGTCTGGACCTAGTCTGATGATGACTCTAATGGTAGTAGTAACTCTGAAACTGATGTCAAGTCGCATGTTAGTAACATCTCATCTGACACTTCGTCTTTTAAAAATCCCGAGCTTGATGTGTCCATAGGAAGTGAAAATTGCAAAAATAATCATGTGTCATCTGATCCCTCCTATCAAACACTATTTAACAAGTGGCAAGACGACTTAAAGGTTCTTGATGTTCAAAAGGAGAGGATTGGATCTCTAATGGGTGACAATTATAGACTTATGTCTACAATTGCATATTTAAAATGTGAACTAACTCTAATTAAAGTAGAGAAAGACTTCATGTGCAAGTTAGTTAAAATGCTAAACTCGAGCACTGAAACTCTAGACAAAATTTTGTTTAAAGGAAAAATTGACAGTGACAATGCAAGGCTAAGATTCTCAAAAAGGGGAATCGAGGATAATCGGCCATCCAATCTCAAGGGAAACAAAAAATTGAGTTTGTAAAAGCATAACATTCTTAATCTTATGGCTTACTATAAGCTTCTTCTAGTAGTATTAACAGAAGACATAATCATCATTTTAAGCAAACGTGGATATGTCACCACTGTGGAAAAAGAGGTCATAAAAGACCTTTTTGTTTTCAACTGTATGGAACTCTATATAGATCACTAAATTTGTCCTACATGTCTCTTTCTTCTAGAAATAGGATTCCTCGTAATCCTCGAATGAAAAATGTATGGAGAATCAAAGAAGTGTAGGATAAATGTAATGTCGTCCTAACTTCTCTTAGGTTTTATGCTAAGAAAGACTGGTTTTTTTACAGGGTAGCTCTAGACACATAACCTACGAAAAGAACTATATTTCTAATGTAAAGCCTATTAGTTAAGGATATGTTACCTTCAGGGATGGGGCTACTGGAAAAGTTATTGGAAAGGGTAAACTTAACTTTCTTGCTCTTTCTTTTCTTAGTGATGTAATATTACTTGAAGGGCTTACTGTAAATCTTATCAGTATCAGCCAATTGTGTGATTAAGGACTAAATGTAAATTTTACTAAAGACAGATGCATTTTACAGATGATGCTAAATCTCTTGTCATGATAGGTACTCATTCTTTCAATAACTGTTATTTATGGTCTCCTAATGATTCTTCTCAGGATTTCCATTTGTCTCAATAAGAGGAGGTAAATCTGTGGCACAAACGGTTAGGCCATATAAGCATGAGACTATTTAAAAGGTTGTGTAAAAGAACAATAAAATTGGGATCCCTCCTTTGCAAGCCACCAGTGGAATTATCTACGGTGATTGTCAAGCTAGTAAATAGATTCATGTGCCTTATAAAAAGGCATCTTATAATACCTCAAACCGTATTCTAGAACTCCTTTGTTTGGACCTTATGGGTCCTATACAAACAGAAAGTCTTAAAGAGAAAAGGTATGTTCTTGTTTGTGTTGATGCTTACTCAAGATATACTTGGTTGCACTTTTTTCATGACAAATCTGAGACTTTCACTATTTTTCAAGCATTATGTCTTCAAGTTCAAAGAGAAAAATTTTGAATGTTATTCGAATTAGAAGTGATCACGGTTATGAATTTGAAAATTCTCAATTCAATGAATTTTTCTCCTCTGTTGGTATTCATCACGAGTTCTCGCCCCCATCACTCCTCAGCAAAACAGAGTTGTAGAATAGAAGAATTGAACTCTTCAAGAGATGGTTCGAGCAATTCTCCATGCCAAAATTTTGTCCTTTTACTTATGGGCTAAAGTAGTGAATGTTGCGTGCCAGATTCACAATCGAGTTGCTCTGCGTTCCGGTTCCTCTACCACGAATTATGAAATTTGGAGAAGGAGAAAACTTAATGTCAAATATTTTCATATATTTGGCAGGAAGTGTTATATCTTGGTGGACAGGGACATCAAAAGAAAATGGGACTCCAAATCCGATGAAGGTATATTTTTGGGCTATTGGAAAAATAGTAGGGTCTACCGCATGTACAACAAATGTATACAATACGTTATGGAATCTATAAATGTTGTTATTAATGATGTAAAGAATGGTTCTAATACTATCCTTGAGGAAGAAGAAAATAGCTTATTACCTGTTGTCAGTTCAAATGTCCATAACAAGTTATCTAACAAGTGCACTAAAAGCTAGAATGAGAATAACGAGGATGTGAATGAAGAACATGAAGTTAGTAAGAAACAACCCTCGAGCAGGGTTCAAATCATTCTGCCTCTAACATAATCGAAAGGTTAAAAGAAGGGATCTCTACCAAGAGAAAAGATAAAGTCAACTAATCTTGAGATGATAAGTAACATCTATTTTACCACCCTTATTAAGCCAAAGAATGTCAAGTAAGCTCTTATCGATGAGTGTTGGGTGAATGCAATGTAGAAGCTTGATCAATTTGTGAGGAATGATGATTGGACTCTTGCTCCTCATCCATAAAATGTGAATTTTATAGGGAGAAAGTGGATTTTTAAAAACATATATGATGAAAATGGAAATGTAACTAGGAATAAAGCTAGCTTAGTTGCACGATGGTATACTCATATTGAAGGAGCAGATTTTGATGAAACATTTGCCCCTATGGCTCGGTTTGAAGCTATCGGATTACTCCTGGGTATTTCGTGTTTATTGAAATTCAAATTCTTATATGTGGATTTAAAGAGTGCTTTCTTAAATGGATACTTAAATGAGGAAGTTTATGTTGATCAACCTAAAGGATTTGTTGACCCTTCACATCCTGATTATGTGTACAAGCTCAAAAAGGCTCTATATGGTCTCAAGCAAGCTTTGAGTCCCTGGTATAAACAATTGACCCAATTTCTTATTGAGAATGGCTATACTAGAGGAGGAGTGGATAAAACTCTATTTGTGAAAAAATCTGATAAGATTTTTTTCATTGTTCGAATTTATGTTGATGATATTGTTTTTGGTAGGATGCCTCAAAAAATGGTTGATCTCTTTATAGAACAAATGAAAAAAGAGTTTGAAATGAGTATAGTAGGTGAATTGACCTACTTTTTGGGGGTCAACTCAAACAACTTGAAGAAGGCATATTTATTTCTCAAAATAAATATGCTAGAAGCATTGTGAAGAAATTTGGGCTTGAAAAGGAAAAAGTCAAACAAACTCCAGGTTTTACTCATTGTAAACTATTCAAAGATGCAAATTAAAACAATGTTGATGAAAGCTTATATAGAAGCATCAGTAGAAGCTTGTTAAACCTCACTGTCAGTCAAAGATTGCATTTGTCGTTGAGGTTTGTGTCTGATATCAATCTTGTCCCAAATCTAACCATCTCCTTAATGCAAAGAGAATAATTAAGTATATCAAGGGCACAATTGACTATGGGTTGTTCTATACCTTTGACACAAGTAGTTCACTCGTGGGCTACTATGATGCCGACTGGGATGGAAGTTCTAAGGATAGAAGAGCACAACAAGAGGTTGTTTCTTTCTTAGAAACAATCTTATATCATGGTTTAGCAAGAAACAAAATTGTGTTTCCTTATATACTACCGAAGTCGAATACATTATAGCAGGCTGTAGTTGTACTCAATTGATGTGGATGAAACAAATGTTAAAAGAATATGATGTTCCACAGAAAACCACGACTCCTTGTTGTTATAACCTCAGTGCAATCAATATTTCAAATAATCTGGTTCAACACAGTTGAACTAATCATATTGACATTCAACATCACTTCATTCGTGATCTAATTGAAAATAAGCAAGTTATACTTGAGTATGTTCAGACTAAAGATCAACGTGCAAAAATTTTTACAAAACCCCTAAATGTAGCTCAATTTGAAGCTTTAAGAGCAAGTCTGGGCCTTTGTAAAATCACTAATGATTATTTATTGTTGTTGGCAGGTTTGGGTCGTGATTAACAATCCCAGTATTGAGAGTTTACTAACGGCCCACATGTGTTCTAATGATGTGATTATTTTAAATTTGAAATTAAACAGGATGATAGTTATTAATTGAGGCGTCAACTCATCTCAACATGATTGTTTATCTTCTTCACCACGTTTCTTGAACTGCCCGTTGCTCTGTTTTGATGATTGCATCTGCATGATGGTGAACACCCGAAAGAAAACTTATGTTCCTGATCAAAAAATGGTCTGTTTCAAAGAAAAAGAAAATCGAAAGAAGCTTATTGAAGTTAATGTTCTTGCAACAACAACCAATGCATATGAGGTTTGCATGTGAGGATTACGTTCTCCCTAAAAAATAATCTTACTGCTTCTCGTTTCGTTTAGCGAAAAAGAACAAATACCGCATCTCATGTTTCTATTAAGAGGAAAATCGACTTGTTTTCTACAACCACCCTGACTATGACTGACTTAGTGGGATCAAGTAAGAAAATTTTGGCTGACTCTATAAATCCTCTTCCAGTAGTTATTTGAATTCTGAACAAGATTATCCTATTGTGAGTCGTGTTTCTGAGCAAAAAGACATATCTGATTGTGGTGAGCCTTCAAATGAACAAGTAAAAATTTCTAAAACATTTGTTTCTAATAAAACTAATTTTGCTTCTTTCGTTGAAAATAGCCTCACTGCTGATAACGTTAATGTCTTTGGAACTAGTTCTGACATCTCTTCTAGTGTTATCAATCCATCTGAACCTAGTTGATCGCATTGTGCATGAATCTGGTTTGAATTCAAATGTTGATGTTGAAGTGAATGTGTCTGCTATTAAACCTAGTGATCCTTCAGTGTTGTAGTCTATGCCTGAAAAGCAAAGTGTTGTCGAAACTTCTGTTGAAATTGAATCTGTTTATAATGTTGCTTGTGGCTCTGATAAATATGAAGAGCTAAATGAACAAGCAATTGAAGAATTTATTGATAAGTTACCTATGGTTGAGAATGTTGAAAAGGTGACTAGAGAAAATGTTGAACCAGACAGAGTAAATGTTAACTTTAGTCAAATAGAAATTGGTGAGTGTTCTGCAAGACCGTCTAATGATCCTCTCATGGTTAAGGATTCTTCTCAAGATGATATGCCTCTGAGTAAAATATTGACCAAGATGAAAGGTGTTGTAGATAATGCTAGTACAAGTCTTAAGACTTCAACAAATAGTCCTAATGAAGATGAGAAATTATCGACTCTTCCAGAGATTGGGCTCTAAAAAGTAGTTCTGATGAAGAAACTTATTAAATTCAAGGTCCTGTTACTAGAGCATCTGCTCGGACTCAAAAGAAAAGGACTACTTCAGGTGTAGTTCCCCCTGTGCCTCTTAATGATGTATCCTTTCACTCTGAGGAAAGTGCATTCTTTTGGAAGGTTTTTGTGAGAGTTTCTGAACCTAACTTAGATGGCCAAACAGAACGCAAACAATTAGCAGAAATAAATCAAAAGCAGTAAAGAACACCAAGATATATATAGTGGTTCGACCAGTTTGGTCTACATCTACCCTGAAAACCAGCTTAAATTAATTTATTAATGAGCAATAAAGGAATTTTACAAATTACAGATAATCAACAAAATCACCAATCTGTAATTTTAGTATCCACTGATATTGAGAGATCCGCACACAACGTTGTCTCTGAAAACTGAGAACAACCTGCTACAAAACAGCCCAAAACAGTGTGCTACCCGCCTCTAACCGGCGAACCACCAAAACAAGATCTATAGCAAACCCACGCTGAACTGGAACTGTCCGACCACTTGCTCAGAATCGGAATGCCAAGATCGATACAATCTCCAACCCGTCACCCACGCTCACGCCGCGGCTACTGCCTTTAGTCTTACGGGAACCGAGACCACCTGTCTCTCTGAAAAACTCGCCGGACGGAACAGAGCTACAAGCGGCTGCTTTCGTCTACAAGCCAACCAAGGGGCACGATTTCGGCTTCAGCAAAAACCTCAGGCGACTGCTTCGGTTTTTTTCTTCTTAGGCGGTTGTTTTCCAGTTTTGTTTCTCCCTTGCGGCTGCCTTTCTGTCCTACTAAAAGAGTTACACAACAATCCCCTAATTTTGGAGAAGAAAGGGATAATTACAAGTTTTCCATTGTTCAATAATTACGATAATGCTATTGGGCCTTTAATTTTTCCAAAAATCCAATAAAACTCACTTAAATACCTTGTTATTTTCTACAAATCTCCCTCAAAACAATAATATTTAAGTGCCTGAGGTTTTTGCAGAAGCCAAAATCGTGCCCCTTGTTTGGCTTGTAGACGAAAGTAGCCGCTTGTAACTCAGTTCCGTCTGGCGAGTTTGTCAGAGAGACAGGTGGTCTCAGTTCCGGCGAGACTGAAGGCAGTAGCTGCGGCGTGAGCCTGGGTAACGAGTTGAAGATCGTATCGATCTAGGCATTCTGGTTCCGAGCAAGTGGTCAGACAGTTCCAGTTCAGTGTGGGTTTGCTGCAAATCTGGTTTTGGTGGTTCGCCGGTCAAAGGCAGGTAGCACGCTGTTTTGGGCTATTTTGTAGCAGGTTGTTCTCGGTTTTCAGAGACGACGTTGTGTGCGGATCTCTCAGTATCAGTGGAAACTAAAATTATAGATTGGTGATTTCGTTGATTATCTGTAATTTGTAAAATTTCTTTATTGCTCATTAATAAATTAATTCAAGCTGGTTCTCAAAATGAATATAGACCAAACTGGTCGAACCACTATATATATCTTGGTGTTCTTTACTGCTTTCGATTTATTTCTGCTGATTGTTTGCATTCTATTTGGCCATCTAAGTTAGGTTCAGAAACTCTCACAGTTTTATTAAGAGGAAGATTTTTGCTGAGAAAGAACTGTCTGATAAGGCTCAAGAGTGTCTTGATATCATGGAACTCATCAATAAAGCTGATCTTATAAAGACTGTTTTGAATTTGGGCCTCTATTACCCTAAACTTGTTAGAAAATTTATTGTAAATCTCTCCCCGTCTTTTGATGATTCAAATTCTCTTGACCTTCGCAGAGTTCATGTTAGAGGCCACAATTTTGTTTTCTCCACTGTTGTCATTAACAAGTTTCTTGATAGGAATATTCCTTCTAACACTCATGAGTTGTGCCCGTCAATGAGAAGATTTGGCTTCTGAACTAACTGAGGAATTAAAGACTACTTGGCCTAAGACTGGACAGCTTGCGCCTGTTGATCTTAATGCTAAATATGTTGTGTTGTTTTGCATTGAGATTGCAAATTGGTGTCCCTCTTCTCACCACTCAGGTCTATCGATTGCTCTTGCTACTTTTGACTATGAGGCATTTGTCACTGGTCAACTAAGACGACACATTGGTTCACAAGCTCTCAGATTACCCATTGCTTATCCCATATTGATTTATGGAATTTTGTTGTCTCAAAAGCCTGACTTGCTCATAGCTGATGAACCTATTAGTGCCAATCCGGAGTTTTTGAATTTCAACTACAAATTATTTCAAGGGCATCATGTTTCAGATATTGCTTCTTCATCTCCCAGTACTGCTGAAGAAGCTCCAAGTGCTAAGTTTGTTATGTCTTCCTTTGGACTCCGTCTTATGCACATTTTGTCTGAGGAGCTTAAAATGCTTACTAATGTTATTAATCGTGCCTCTGAAATGAAGTGGGAGCTTACTGCATTAATGACCTTAATGAGACAAGTTGCTAATGATCTGAATCAGGCTAAGACTTCTTCATTATATTTTCTTTAAGCTAGATGGGGAGTTAGATGATTGTTTGTTTGTTGTGCTTGCGCTTGGGCTAGTTAATGGTTGGTTGACTGTAGCTACAAATGTTTGGTTTGGTGTTTGGGTTATTGTCGTTTCTGTTAATGTTTTATTTTGTTGTTGAGCTATTTTGTCCCATTCAGTTTGGACTGTTCTGTGGTTATTTGTTACTTCTTTTGGGTTGCAGGCTTGTTCTTATGGACCTTTATTTCCTTTATGGATTAATAAACTTATTTTATATACCTTCTCTTGTGATTTATTGATGTGGGTTGGTTGTGTTGATTATGTCTTATCTTAAAAATATATATTTTGGCCAAAGAGGGAGTTTGTTAGAAATATGATATTGACTAAATATATTTATTTAAGTTCCTGACATTAATTTCTTGGGCTTTCAAGAGTTGTCTCTGTTTTTTTCCTCTGGTGGACCTTGTCTCAGAGGTTGTTCTTCCAGTTGCCAAATCTACATAAAATTCACTACTATAAAATCTACATTACTTAACACAGTTTTTAATTACTAGATATTTCTTTGGAAAAAACATTAAGTAATGACCTTTCAGAAAAGAAAATGTCAAGTAAGAGGGTTAAAAAAGCGGAGAATGACGAAATTTTTCAGATATTTTCACATGAACCATTACTTGACACGTTTTTTGTGTCAAGTATAAGAAGCTCTTACTTGACAATTTTTCATGTCAAGTAAAATATAAAAAATAATATTTTTTAAATCTTTACTTTTTGTTTCCCTCCCTCCCCCATTTTCATTTCCTTCTCAAATTTGGTTTCCCTCCTACCAAAATTATCAAATAAAATATAAAAAATAATTAACTTATTATTTTAAACAAGTAAAAAAAACTTTCCCCTTTCCTCCCCCCCACCACCCCAAAACCCTCTCTTTGCAGCAGCCAACTTTTCCTCTCCCTCAGCCCGTCGACTCTCCCTCTTTCTCTCTCTCTATATCTTCCTCGTTCACGTTGTAGTTTGAGGTACCCACACTCCGCCACCTGCCATTCTCAGTATGTTGCTGCTCACAACTCACCTTTGCATTTCCGGCCAGTACTGTCGACTTCCATTTTGTGCGCTAGTAAGTGGTTTTGGCCTTTCTGGGTTTTTCTTGAAAAATGTTGAATGGCCATTGAATCTTGGATTAAGTTTGATATATTTTCAATGTATTGGTGTTAGATTTGGGTTTTGGAGATCATTAACTCACTGTCCAGCAGATTATAGGTTGTTTGAGAAAGATTTTGGTAAGTATCAAGACCTTGAAAGTCTCTTTGTAATATTAGTGGTTGCTGGAATTTGGAATTCTGATTCTTAATTTTATGGCAGGCTTAGATTTGAGCCTTTATTGGAAGATCAAAGGTAATCTTGAAACAAAGGAGAGTTGGGTAAGTATTTAAAGACTTTTTGGAATGACATTATGTTTGGAATTATGTTCTAGAGGTTTAATTTGAATTTGATTATGGTTTGTATTAGGAGATTGGTTTAAGATTTCATTTGGACAGGAAGGAGATTGAATTATTTGGGCTAAATTTCGAGGTAAGTAGCTTTACTATCAGAATGCCCTCGAACCAGGTGAATTGATTGATAATGTTTATGTTATGTCTGTTTAATATGTGTGATTTTCTTTATATGATTGATTATGTAGATTTTGATTGATAAACAATGTTCTGTTTGGGTATCAATAAATATGTTGGAAGTGTTAGAATATTTTACTTAAATAACCTTCCATTTGTGCTTAGTGAACTCTAAATTTTCTTTATCAAATATCATTCTAAGGCTCCTTTAAAGCAGGATTCCTCTTGTACTTATCAAACATATTTTAATTAAATATTTTACTTAAATAACTATATAAAAAAAAGATTGTTGGAAGTAAAGTTGTGTAGCCATGAAGAATTGTAACATCTTCTGTACTGATTATTTTTGAAGTGTTGGAAAGAGTTGAGTTGTTGTCCAATAGGTTTGAGATCGATCTTGGCAAGGTTTTGGTAAGTTTGGAGGTTAGTATTAATAGTTCTTTGATACCATTGAAGTATTGATCTAATAATTGAGTTATTTTCAAGTTTTGATGTTCAATTCAAAGATTTTAAAGGATTAGAGCTATTGTCCAGCAAAGTTAACGATGTTTGGGCATTTTGATAGGTTTTGAGGCCTTGAAACTCTTTTGGAATTATTACATAGTTGCTGGAATTTGCGTTTTGTAACCATTATTATTGAACTTTTTGTAGGTTTGATTACTTTGTTGTAGTTTTGAAGTGGCATTCGAATCTAACCACACTTTGGGTAATTTATTTGGAGTTAATTGGTTATTTTGGTTAATGAAATTTTGAAGAAATTTTTTATTGCTTGTAGATAAGATTGGGCTTCCAATATTCTCTATTTTTTGTGAAAGTTGTGAAAGTTGGGGGAAAAGGTATCTGCATTCTTCTATTTTAAATTTTAGCGTATGTTTGATTTGTTGATAATCTTCTTCCTCTTTATTATATTTTCTCAAATCTCTCCCATCTTCCTTTGTTTTGCAGCGAAAGGTAATTGTTCCTCTTGAGGCTGGATATGATCAAAAGAGAATGAATGAAATCCTAGTAAGTCCATAACTCTTTAAGTTGTATATTTTTTAAGTTTCGAGTATGATATTTTTTCCATTACATAAAGTAAACCAATCATGTACATTTTTCCTTGTGCATGACTTTTTGTCGTTGTTGTATCTTAACACTTATTTATATATTTTGAAATTTGATGTTAACGCCCTTTATTCTATTTTGCAGATTGACTTGCTTAAACATGACTTGTCTGACCCTTAGTTCTTGATTTTTAGACTTCAAAGCTCAAAGTATAGATTAAATAATGTACTTTGTTGGAGGTTACTTATTAAACAATTTTTCACTTTTATGTTTGTTGAAAGTTGAGTTTTGTATACAAAATCAATAATTGAGATTTTATTTTGTGCATGTACATGTGAGAGAAATATTCTTGTAATTTGTGAGGAGTGTTCATATGAAAGGTCATAGTTGAACATATGAATTTTTAGTGAATATATTAAGTTGATAGATCTTAAATGTATAATGTTTATTTAGTTGATGTAGTTGTATTGTTGGAATACAAGGCAGAAAATGAGAATATCGATTGGGGCATCTAATTTGAAAAAAAAAAAAAAAAAAAGACATATACTTCACACATAAAAAACGTCAAAGTGTTATCATATATGATACGTAATCAATGTCAAGAATCAATAAACTTAACATACCACCAATGTCAAGTGTATTATCTTTCTTGACACGAAAATTATATCAAGAAACATTTGTCTTGACATTTTTCGGAGTCAAGGTATCACACTATACTTGACACTTGAATACTCGACGCTTTTATAAGTGTCAAGTATACCCTTTACTTGACATTGGAAAAATGTCAAGTAACCCAATTTTTGTAGTGGTGATTTCTTTCCTTATTTAACTTATTCTGCAGATTATTTTATTTAGAATATTTTCCTTTTTGGTAAGCTAACGATTTATGTGGGAATACGTTGTGCTATTTAAGCACAAGAAGTTCTTGTACTAGGGTTACCGCATCTATTGTTTATAAGATCGTTGTGTGAAGCTTTACGGAATTCTTACAATTACTACATTGTTTTCGAGAAGAAGTTCTTTGAATTATTTATGGTGGTATATTCTTCATTTGTTGTCATTGCATTCACAAAGGTTTGATTGGTCTTAGGAGAGCCTAAGACTTTGTTTAATGAGAAGAATTTCCCAAGCTTTAAGGGAGCCTAAGGTCTCTTTCATTGAGAAGGGAATTCTCAAGACTTGGGAGGAGCCTAAGAGCTTGTTTGGGAGTCCATCATATGTGGGGAGATGATATAGCTCCTATATCACTATTTGGCCCACTGATATACCATCTCCCCTTTTCACTTCCTTCAACATGTGCACAGTAACCTTTATTTAACAACTCTTTTAGCTTTTCCCACCCCCCACTTCCTATGTCTCTCCTTTCTCATACCCGATCGTCACTCTCTCCTCCCTTCCCATGGCCCATTTACGTTTTTATTTCTTTATTCTTTTCTTTAGTTTATTTTATTATACTTCGAGTGTAATTTTTTTTCCACTATATCCATTTTATTAAGAAACCATGGTATTTCAATCTAGTTCCATGTACCCATTTTTTACCTTCAATTTACATATATCGTTTTTTCCTCCAGTGTCATGTGATAGAGTATATTAATAATTTATTATCTATAAATTATGTTATCCAAGTTTTTATTTTTATTTTCTTAGTATATCAATTATTTATCTATATAATGCCCATTAAAAAATCACAATATTTTAGATTAAATCTTTGTATACAATGTCTCAAAAATAAAAAAAAAAATAAAAATCTCTTTATATACAACATTAATATTCAAAATCTACTATTCAAAAGTCCATTATAAAACCTCAATAAAAAACTCATCCGTGAATATATATGAGAAAAGCCTCAACAAAATCTCTAAAATCAAACAGAAGCAAAAAAATAATAATAATAAAATTTAATGTCTCATTAAAATATTTAACTAACCATTCATAACCCTTTAGTTCTCGATAGTTTTTAAAAATTAAATTTATAAATACTACTTTCCCTCGTTTATTTTTATTTTTTATTTTAGTTTTTATTTGTCTTACTTTTGAAGACACTTCTTAAAATTCAAGTCGTGATTGAAAATTATGTATATATGTTTAGTATTAAAAAGTGGAAAAAGGTTTTACAAAAAAAGTTGGTATGTCCATGCTTGGCTTAGAATTAAATTTCGTATTTTTAAATGTTGGTATTTCGTTGACTATTTTACGATTATTCTTAAATTTTGACTGAGTTTTCTTTATTATTTAAAAGGCAATAATTGAATACAAAAATTGAATTGATACAATAATTGAATTATAAGATTTTAAAAAAAAAAATAGTGTTCATACAGGCATATTTTTTTAGAGTACAAAAAATTGAACCAGATATCACTGACATATGAACTTTGCACGCCCAAACACAGACATATGAACTTAGATAAAACAACTTTGCACACCCAAACACAGACATATGAACTTTGACAACACAACTTTGCACCCCAAACACAGACATTAGAACTCCCTAGACATCATAACTCCTCAGACATTATAACTCCAGATATCCTATATCATCTCAGCATCCCAAACAGCCCCTAAGTTCTCATGTGAAGGGAGTTCACAAATAGAATGAAAGATATCATCAAGTGAGAAGGGGTCTCGCACATTTAAGGGGTGCCTAAGTGTTTCAACACTAATATTCACATAATTAGGGGCAGCCTAAGTTCGAGAGAGAGAGTCTTACATCTAGGGAGAACCTAGGTGATCAGCTAAGTCAGGTTGTACGTGTATACTATAATCATTGTTATTTTACAAATAAGTACATCGTTGTAATCGTTTGACTTTTATATATTAGTGGAATATCTTTCCTGGACACTCTGCTCCCCACCCAAAGATGCAATGATTCCAACGTTGTAATCGTTAGATGCACTCAACTCCTTTATTAAACTCATGGCCCTTTTCTGACTACTAAGTCAACCCATAATAATTAATTTAGAGTATTTAAATTCAAACGTTGGCTCTAATATCTAACCTAATTTAGATGTTTGAATCTCTACCCAATTGATCATTAGAAAAAAAAAAGTAATTAGAAGATTAAAAAAACACCACTAGATTTTTATTCCTATATTAGTTTATTAATTCTCATAGGTGGTTGGTGTGCCTTATTAGTGGTTTTCTCTTTATTCCCCTCAAGGGGTTACAAATATTAGTTGTTTTTTTTATTGATAATTTGAGTAATTAAAGACGTATTTTGGAGTGATTAAGAACATGACAAAAATAATTTTAACAGTTTCATATCACTTCCAAACATATATTTATAATATTGGCTATTAACTATAATTTAATCACTTAACACAAAGGCTTCTGCCTAGACTATAGGTAAACATATATATTATAATATAAAATTTAATCAGTTGCCTTAGTTTGCCTCCTATATATAGTGATCCTATAAATGAACAAGCAATTGAAGAATATGTTTGCTCTCCATTCAATGAATTATGCATGGTACCTAGCTTAGGCTACTTGGTTAATTAAATTAAATCTTGCTGAGTTTGATGCCAATATTTAATTATAAAATTACTTTATACTAACACCCATTTATATTAATAATTTTATTAGTAAATTATATTTGAACTTAAATCTACCACTGATTTAGAATCTATTTGGTACTGGCTGCGCTAAGTTGTGCTTTCTAAAAAAAAAAAAAAAAAAAAAAAAAAAAAAAAAAAACTAACATTAGTATAATTTTGAGATTTCTTGACAATAAAAATTTGTTAAAATTATATTATCGATAGAGATATAGTTGGGTAATATGTATTATTCTACATTTATTTAGATGAAACATGATTTGATCTAAAATATCCTCCTATTTATATCATTTGGATCGACTTGATACTTTTAATATATAAAAATATATATATATATTTTTTTTTTCCTCCTAAAATCCTATCAAAGTAACAAAAAAAAGATTCCTAAACCCCTAAAACCCTAAACTCATCACAATTTTTTTCCTATACAAATAGAGAATATGGTAAAAAAGAGAAGAACGAAGTACCACTCATATTAGTGAAGCCCACAACTACTCATTTGAGTTCAACATATCTATATAATATTACGTTAATATTCCAACATTTAAAATAATACACTTTTGAAAATTATGTGTCTACGAAAAATTCAAATATATATGTCAATAAGTCTGATTCGAATCTCCTATTTCTATCGAGAAAAAAATACATTAAGAAAATCAATCTTCACATATATTGTCAATAGAAATTTACTTTTTTTAAAAAAATTAAAAATAAGTCAACCTTTCTAATATTTTAGATATAGTTTATGTTTCAGGAGTCAAACAAATATATCTGTAGCATTTTTTTTCTTTTGAATCAATATATGTGTAGTTTAAATATATCTAAGAATGATACAATGGTTTATCCTAATAATTTATCCGTAGTAAAATTTAAGGGGATTTTTAAAAAAGAAAAATAAATAAAAACTATTTACACAAAATAGTAAAATTTAATCTTCATTGATAGAGATTGATAGAAGTTTATCATTAATGCTATGTGATAGACGTTGATAGTTTTTTTTTTATTTCTGTAAATAACTTGACATGTTTCTATCAGTAAAAAATTCTCAAAATTTAATCAGTAATTGATAATTTATATATACAATTGATTACTCATTTTTTATTTTAGTACATTAAGGATTTAATAATGTAAATAATACTGACTTTTATAAATCTAAATATTATCATTTACCATTAATTTTTCTCTAAATCTTTATAAAATTTGATTTTTTTTTAAACATTATAAAATTTGACTTTAAAATATAATATTGTTAGAATATTAATAAAAGTATTGTGAATAACAATCTTAGTTCTTCCAGAAACAGGAAAATAAAAGACAAGATGGTTGTCAGCTCCCTGTTACAAATCCTAAGGATATTTAAATATAAGATTAGAAATGAAATGAAATAAATAAATGAATAAATAGAAAAATGTTAAAGTTAAAATCTATATTTAAATTTGGCCAAATCATTTAAATACATCTATAATAATTATCACTTTAAATATCGATGATTATTCAAACTTCCATGTTTATAATTACTCAAGTAAATTAATAAAAAAAATATATATAAATTTTGGCTTTCACACTTTATTTTTGTGCCTATTTATTAGTTCTTAAACTATAAAAATATTTTTTTTTAATTTTGATTCTTATAAATTTTAATATTATTAAAGTCATAAATTTGAAATAATTTGAACACGAGTATCCATTATTAATCAGATAAAAAAAATGCCAAACTTATAAAAATATAATTTAACTGACATAATCACATATTATCAACTTCAATGTTATATGTTTAGATCTCTCACTCTATACTAAACAGAAAAACTTATGAAAAATGAAATTTAAAAAGAAAAATCAAAATGGTATATACTTAAAAGGGAAAAAAATAGACTGAACTATAAAAAAAAATATATGTATATCCTTGAATTTTACTCTTTTTTAAAAATCATATCTATGGTTGGATAGAAGAAAAAAATTGATGCAGTAGCCACTTGGAATGACCTGGCACTATAGGTGTTCAAATAACCTCACAATTCGAACAACTCGAACTATCTAACACGAAAGATAAGGAATGGATTGAGTTAATTTTTTTCTATTTTTGTTGAGTTTGGTTGGTTCATGGATTGGGTAAAAAAAAATTAGATCGACTCAATCTAACCCGAATTTTATATAATATATATATTAATATTATATATATGATATTATATATATATATATATATCTTTGTTTAAATTTTCATTACTTTGTATTGATTAATTTGTGAATTTTGAATATTTTTCTTTGAAATTATTATAATATTTATCTTTGTTTAAAGTCTGAAATAATTATCATAGATATTTGATATTTAGCATTTGAATTTTATGAGATTTTAGTTATTAGTTATGTGTTGTATATAAATTTACTTATTATAAATTAAAAAGAAAAAATAAGTTATAACCTAACAACGTAACTCAACTCAAATTTTAAGGAGGGTTAAGTTAGGTTGGAGACTTTATTTGGGTTTGCCAATTAATTTCTAGTTGATCCAAAAAATACCAAACATTCAAATTATTTAGCTAATATTGAAACTTTTAAAATAAGGGAAGTATATATGTATGTGTGTGTATATATATATTGAACCAAGAAAATTTAAAATAGCTATAGGGATGAGGGAGAAGGAGTGGGTATGCATTGAATGATTAGGAAGAACAAAGAAGATAGTGTTAAAAATTCCCAAGTAGAGTAGAACACATTTTTTTTATTTTTATTATTATTATACATTTTTTTATCTTTATTATTATTATTATTATTTAAAAAAAAAGAAAATTAAGTTAACTGAATCAAGACACTCTCCCCCCACCCTGTGTGGGCCATACCATAAGCCCAACATGAGCCTTAACTCTCTCTCACACACACCCATTACCGGTTCTTCTAGTGCCTGTTTTGATTTTGGGAGTTCTTGTTTTTTTTGCTTTCTCCACTTCTCAGCTGCCTGATATGGCCTTCATCATTTCTTCTACTTAATTTATAGTTTAAATTAATTTTCTTGTTTAATTATGTTTTGTTTTTACTTATTAGAGATATTATGAATTATCATCTTTTTGTATACCTTTTTTTTTTATGTATATACCAATTTTATCTTGTTTCGTTTTCTAGGCTTTTTTTTATTTATTTATTTGAGTTTTAGTAAGAGGTGTAAATGAAAATTGTTATTACTTTTTTTTTTCTTTTTGGACAAAAATCTATTAATTTTAACTTTAAATTTGTCAGTTCGTATTAATCGTTGCTGCACACCTTTAGTTTAGATGAATATTGCACTCTTGGTTTTAACATTTTTTTAAAAAAAATGTTATAATTTTTATCTACGAATAAATTTTCATTTGCAAATTCGTTAAGAAAAGTATTAACATATGCTTTCCATAAAAACTAATATGTATATGGTACAAATTTGATAAAATTAAGTGTAATTGTTTTAATGAACTGAAAATATTTTTAAATATAGTTTAAAATTTCACTGTTTAAGTGTCAGTGATAGATTTTGATAAATATCTTTATCAATGTTTATCAATGTATATCACTGATAGATAATGACATTTTGTTATATTTATGAATAAATTAACTTATTTTTCTATATTTGAAAACAATTCTAAAGAAAAAAAACATTTTTTTCGATCTAATCAGCCTTAAATTTGTGAAAATGATATATATGATTGAAATGATGAAGAATTTTACCTTGTTAAAACGGATGGATATAAATTAGCGAATATTGAATTAGAAATATTATAACATTTAATTAAGTCTAAGATTCAAATTAGAAGAGATTGAAAATTTAAAGTGAAAACTATTATTGATACAATAAAAGTTGAATTTTCACTCTAATTTTATATCATGTGTGGTACTTTTTTTTTTTTAGTACAATAAGTATGGAAATAGAGGATTGAGTTCTTAACTTCTAGAAGGAAAGATTATGTCAAATATCGTTGAACAAAATTTACTTTGATTAGTGATCGAGTACATTAATACTATATTCTTTTAATGAATTTTTTTTTCTAATGTGTATATTTACAAAGTTGGAATCTGTATTCTTGAAACTGTATAATGTTTTAATTTATATATTTATATGAAAAGACAAACCATTTATGTTTTACCTAAATCATTGCATAAATCTAGGTAATATGGGGAGAATAGCCTTTTTAATATTGGGTGAAATTATAAGTTTATCACCTAGCTTTACTTTATCTAATTAGGTCAAAGAATTAAATTAAATATCTTGACCACTAAATTATATTTATTTGGATAATTTTAAATTTTAAATTTTGTGTTTTAATAGTCAAAAATTTTAATTTTGTGTATAATAGATATATTTGATTTATAAAATATTTGTTAATTACATAAAATTAATAGTTTAAATATGTATTACATATTTTTAATTGGATTCAATAATTTGCTAGACATTATTAGAAGTTTAAGTATAATTTTTAAATTTGAGAATCTATTCAACCAAAGTTTTTTTTTTCCTCTCTTTGGAGTGCACTAATCTAACTTTAAAAAGTTAACTAGACTTTACCTTTTTAATTTGAATTAGATAAACTCATTAAAATAATACACTTAGTATTTTAGTTTAGCTAATAGAATAGTAATTTAATGTTACGCTCAATATTTAATTATAATAAAGGTTTAATTAATATTAATATATAAAATAGGGACCACTTTAATAAAGTGATCAACGGTAAAGTAGAGAATTGAACCTTCAACCTCTCGGATCAGAGCACATGCCAATATCAATGAGTAAAACTCACTTTGACATGTATTATTTTAGTTTAGCTAATATAAATGTATTTAATATTACATCCTTATTAAATTTTAATATTTAATGAAAAAATAAAATAAAACGTAACCACGGTCACTTAATAATAAAGTATTTCAACTAATTAAAAGAAGAAAAATATTTGTTTAATAGAATTATTATGTCTCATTTTTTTTAAAAAAAATCTCACGTTCTAAATATCGATATCGACAAAAATATTGAAATATCTTGTCAATGTCAGTAAATATTATGAAAAATCATAAAAACAAAAAAATAATAATAATTAAATAACAATCAACACTTTATTAAACAAGTTAAACATTGTGGATAAGAAATTTGAAATCTTATGTGAACAAACCTGTTTTCATATTTATATTTTATTACTAATTTCCTACGATAAAAGTGTGTCAATATCATTCGCATCTTATATCCATATCAAACTCATATCCATGAAAATATGGACATGTGAACAAAAAATAAATAAATAGATAAATAAATAAAAGCTTAAATAGATATTTTATCAACAGTGGCAGAGAATGTGACACTGTGCACTGATGTTATGATATGTCTATCTCATCTCAGTTGGTTATTACAGATCTAACCTTCTTAGAATTTAAGTCTCCCGAGTGCTTTATTGGAAAATGGGCCAATGGTAGAAATAATGCATTTACCCAATTTTTAAACAAGTGATAAAGTGAAAAAAAAACCTTTTTAGCCTATAAATTTTTAAAATGTTATATTGAGTTTAATTTTTTTTTTTTCATCTCTAAAATTTAAGATATTATATTTATACCTTTGAGTTATGTTTCAGATGTTTATATTTTTAATCTCCAAGCTTGAAAAAGTGTGAATCATAGCATTACCACAAATTAATAAAGATACTATGGAAAAAAGTAAAGACAAAAAGGATATAAGTAAAGAAAAGGGAGAGATACACAGAGACTTGTTAACCCAGTTCGACATAATCACACTTATATCTGGGAGGCTTTCCGCCTAGGTGAAAAGAGAACCGCTAGAATGCAACTTAGTTTTACAACATACACTTCAACTAAAATTACATAGATTCAGTTTACACATGACTGAATACTAACGAGTAAGTTAGGCTCCCCTAACGCTGATGCTACTTGCGATGAGTCTGCAGACTTAGGCTCCCCTAAATCCGATGCCACAGTTACGACTTCACCCTCTTTTCACTTGCTAGTTGAAGGAACGCTCAACTAGCACACTACTTCTGAACTATGAAGAATCTACTCGATTTACCCAAGCTTTAAAGCACAAACTGCTTCTGTCTCTAATCAACCCAAAACCCCGAATATACACCTACTCTCTGAATTATAATCAATCGATTTGCGGTGCAGGAATACGACTTGCCCTAAAAAACTAGGCAGAGGCCACAAGAAAAGGCAAGGCAAAAAAAGACAATAAAACCACCACCAACAACACAAATAAGGAAAGAAAGAATATCCACACAAAGTTAGAGATAAAATATCTAACAGAATAAAAGAAAATATTAACAACCAACTGCTATTTCCATTATTTTCATTTTAAATTTTAAGTTAATTAATTTAAAATAGTTAGGATGTAGAATTTTTAACTAATATTAATATCGATTAAAAAATAGTGAAAATTAATGTAATTATGTGAAAATAATTCATTTATAAAAAATCAACCAACTGACTAAAAGTGTACATTAATCAAAATTCATGGGTTAAATGTGAAAATTTTTTTAATTTATGACCAAATGAACATTACACTTAAAACTCAAGAATAAAAATATAATATTTATAAATTTAGTGATCAAATGAAAACTGAACTGAAAACTCAGATATCAAATTACAATATTTTGAAATTTTAGTACCAAATGACGACATACATAGAAATTGTGCAATGCTAATGAACAGGATTACAGAGAAACTAGCTAAAAAACAATTATAGTGTATAGACAACAAGCTTTGTACACAATAAAGAATATACATAAAGCAATACTAAACCATATGAGAAGAATAAAAGCTCCAAGGCAAGTAGATGTTTAGATTATATTGACAACAGTTACAGTATCAAACAAATTGAACATCTAGACATGAGAATGAGATGATATATAATCAAGACACACTTCCATTAGACATTATCCTGAAAATAATTATTTGCTTTGAACGAGTTAGTAGCAGTCTACAACAATTATACAACTAAACTAATTCCTATTGATCAACAACAATCTTGAACTATCCGATCTTGCAGAACTCTTGA
This sequence comes from Benincasa hispida, assembly GCF_009727055.1. Classification (NCBI taxonomy): domain Eukaryota; kingdom Viridiplantae; phylum Streptophyta; class Magnoliopsida; order Cucurbitales; family Cucurbitaceae; genus Benincasa; species Benincasa hispida. The sequence continues at coordinate 74,423,843 of NC_052359.1, read as the reverse complement.
ATATCTGCTCTCAAGTCTCAATTCAACTTAAAATCAAAATAAAGAAAAAGAGGAGAAGAGAACCTTTTATTTTAAATAATAATAAAAGAGTACGAGACTGATCAGACCGTTGTTAGTTGTATCATAGAAATTGTATCAACATGAGCTTCTACATCTATTTGAAACTTTCTTTATATTTTAGGTATTTTAGTTTTGTGAATTAACCTTAATTTTTCTAGTTTTAGAATCAAATATAGACCTTTGGTATAAATAAATAAATAAAAGAAACAACTTAAGCCCGACATCATAAATATATGCTAATAACTTTGTTGGAAAACCCAAAGATCTATACAATTCTAGACAATAAAGACATTTTTTGAATATATATACACACGTATATTTATTAAGGTAATATCTTATTTAAAGAAGATAACTAAAGAAACATACTTAAAGGGGAAGATAATCTTTAATTTGAAATAAAATAAGAAGAATTATTTTTAAAAAAAAATTGATATTCATGAAATTCTATAGAATTGTACTTCTTTAACAGTTGGTTTAGAAACACAGCTTTATTTATTAATATTGCCATTTTTATGTTTGTTTCATGAATTTTAATTGGCGTGAGAAGATATGCTTCAAAATCTCGATCAAATATTGAAATATAATCGAAAATAAATAAATAATTTCATACTTATGGAATCGAAAATATTCAAATTTAATTTGTATTTGTATATAAGATAAATAAATGTCTTGATTAGTTGAATTTTCCTCAAATTGATTAATGATAATATTTTAAAAACAGCTGATAAAAGTCTCATCATAATAGTTTGTTTATAATATTACAGATCAAATACAAGAGGGAGATTTGAACCTACAAAATAATAAAATATATTAACTACCAAATTATACTCTAGTTGACCATAGAATAGTCAAGTGGCAAGATTATTTTTTGTTTTTTCTTTCAAAAGGAACTAAGAATAAAATAGTTTAAACAATTAGAATGTTTACATTAGATTTAGTGATCATTTTCTTACATTATAATAAGGTAGGTGGATCCAAATCTACCATCTATAAATAGTGCCTGTTTGAAAATAGAAATTTAAAAAATAAGGGATTAAATCAAAATAGAGTTATATTTCATATGTGTTTTGGTAACAGAATATTTCTGAATTTCAATTTAAATAATTGCAACTAGTTGTAGTTATCAACTAAATATTAGTTGATAATAAATTATTATTAATGTAATTATGAACATATTTTATGTTACAAATTTTGTAAAATTATTATTTTATAATAATATATAATTTATAGGATAAATTGAAATTTTTATCTATATAGTTTGAAGAAGTTAAAATTTAGGTCTTATGTTAATTTGAATTTACCCCTATAATTTGATAAAAGCTTCATAAATCGTCCCTATAATAGAGATTATTTAAAAGGATTTAAAAAATTATAGACTCTATATTTGAAATTTTATCAAACTATAGGAACTAAAATCTAAATTCTAAAACCATATGGACTAACTTTTAACTCTATCCTAACCATAGAGACCAAATTTGGAATTTAACTTAATTTATATTATATTACATAATAAATATTTTGATTTTTAAAAATCGAATTGAGTTTTTAACATGAAATATACTATATTTCTATTTTTTTTAACCTTATTTAAAATAATTATGCATTTTAAATTTTAAAATTCAAATTCTGGATACAATAAAAATATAAAAATATTGTTTTCAGAATTTACACTGTTTGGATCACAAAATCAAGAGACAAAATTCATGTTGTTTATCAAACATGTATTACTGAATTTAGTAAATTCATAAACATAAAACAAAATCTGAATTGTCAACTATATATATCCTTAATATCTTAAACATTTGAGCTAGGTTGGATTTTAAGAAAATATATTGTCTTCCTATTTGGAATTATGGCAAAATTAGGTTTAATTAGTACAGTTGGTACATACTCCCTCTCTTAATAAAATTAAGGGAATAATGTTATTTTTCAAATGCGCAATTGATGATGCAAGGGGAAAGAGGAAAATTACATAATTAAATTATATATCCATTTGGAATTTTTATTTTGATTGAACTTTTAAATTTATTATGTTTTAGTTTCTAACCCTGAAAACTATTTCACTCTTAACTTTAAAATATAACATTTTAATTCCTACCTTTATCTTACTTTTAATAAACTAATGATATCGTTTTTTCCTAATCAAAATATTGACCTAATTTCGAGTATGTATGCTAAGATGTATTAATACAAACGTGATTTCGCAGAATAAATTAAGTATTGTTTTCAAATATAAAAAAATAGATCCATAGTAAATGACATTGTCTATTAATATAAGATAGATAGTGATATTTTTTATATTAAAAATATTTTTAATAATTTTTTATTTAAAATAATTACCCATAAATTAAATTAGAGACAAGTATTTGACAAAGTTCATCTATAATGATGAAAAAATATAATATAACAATAAACGACCAAAATGATTGTTTTCTTCAAACTTTGTTTGAATATTCTTTGAAAATTAAAAACTATAATGAAATGAAAAGCCAGGCACAAAACGACATTTAAGATTTAGGTCTCATTTGGTAACATTTTATTTTAGTTTTTTTGTTTTTAAAAATTATCTATTTTCTTCTCATTTTTTACAATTATTTACATATTTCTTGAGTATAATGATCTGTATCTTTCTTAAGTGCAATGATTGAATTATTAGCCAAATTCAAAAAATAAAAATAAATTTTTAAGAACTTTTTTTTTTCTTCAAATTTTGATTTGGTTTTTTAAAATCATTGATAAAAAGAAGATAACAAATGAAGAAATTTAGAGATAGAAGTAGTGTCTATAGGTTTAATTTTTTTAAAAAAATCAAAAATCAAATAATTATCCAACGGACTTTAATTATTATATATATATTCTTGTAACTCCCACCTGAAATTTACAGCATTATTTCTTCTATTAAAGTGAATTTATTTAATTGAAATTTTGAAAAAAGAGAGAGAGGAGGAGAGAATTAATGGAAAGTGCATGCATCTAGATGATAACACTACTTTCCTAAACATCAACTTGCATTTGTTTTGTTAAATAATAATAATAATAATTAAAAGAATTAAAAAAGAAAAAAGAAAAACTTGCAGTTGTTTCAGTAACACATAGAATGAGCTGTCTAAACTACACAAAAGGAATTTGCTGTAAGGCCTTTGCAATTTGCTCATACACATGCATGTAAATTATAATTAATTATATATATTATGACAGATTATTCTTCAAGTTGTTCAATTTGAATATTACTGTAAACATTAATATATGTTCACTCTACTATATATTTGTTTTTGAATTCTTGAAAATTATTTTTTAATATCTAAATTAAAGTTGCTACAAAGAACCATTTTATTTATTGTCAATAATTTCTCTTTTCATACACTATTTTATTGAAGTTTAATTGAAGAAACCTTCACCACCTTTGATGTCTAATAGGTTTGTAACTTCTGGTATATTTGATTGTCGATGATTTAAATATTATTTTGGTTTTCTAAACTTTTGGTTTTGGTTAATTTCGGTGTCTGTAATTTCAAAATGTTCATTTTAGTCTATATATTTTCAACTTTAGTTCATTTTGGTCCCTATACTTTTAAAATGTTAGTTATTGTACTTTCAACTTTGATTCATTTTTATCCTTGAGCTTTCAAAAAGTAATCATTTTGGTCTTTTAAAAATGAAATGAAAATGAAAATGAATGAACTAAAATTTTCACTTTTTAAAGTATAAGGACCTAAATGAACCATTTGCCAGTATAAAGATCATAATGAACCAAAGTTGAAAGTATAGGGACAAAAATGAACATTTTGAAAGTATGGGGACCAAAATGAATCAAAATCAAAAGTATATGGACCCAAATAGTATTTAAATCCAATTTAAATTATGTTTTGTGTTTTTAAATTCACCGAGTTCAGCAACTATGTATTTGGCATAAGATTTGAATTTTGTTTCTAAAAACTGTTTTCAAATTTTGTGATCCAAGTAGTGCAAATTCTAAGAATAATTTTTTTTGTTTCAATGTACCAAGATTTTGAATTTTAAATTTTAAAATGCAAAATTATATTAAATAAAGATATGAACATGTTATAAATTTAACTCGCCCTTTTTAAATTGAAATATGTAGTATGTAATGTATTATAAATTATATATTATTACAAAATAAAAATTATACAAAAAGTTTTAACATAAAAGAAGTTCATAAATTAATTAATATTAGTTTATAGCAACTAAATACTTAGTGGTTAACTACAATTAGTTTCATGGTTCATAAAGATAGTGTCAAATATATTTAAAACAATTATTTAAATTAGAATCTAAATTCTAAATCTGTTACCAAATATATATCTAATAACATGAAATACCATATTGATTTTAAATTTTTGTTTTCAGATTCCCTACGAAATATGTCCTAAGCATGATTCCAATTTCGTTTGATAACTATTTGTTTTTTGACATTACTTTTATCTATGAGTTTTTTTGTCCGATTATTCACTTTGTACCAATATTTTCTAAAACAAAGACACTTTTTGAAAACTAAATAATAATAATAATAAATAAAGAAAAAAAAAAAAAAGAGTAGTTGTTTATGTTAGAACTTTGACTGAAGAATTTAATTGTTACTCCAAGAAAGATGAACATCATAGTAAAGAATTTAATTGTTACTACAAGAAAGATGAATATCATAGTAAGAAAATTTGGAGGAAACAAATATAAAGTTTAAAAATTGAAACGAAATGGTTATCAAACAAAACTATAATTTTGTGTCTTATCGGATCTTGACTTATTCGACAATTTTTTAAATTCACTATCCTACTAGGACAAAATAATTGAAAATTTAAGTTCCTATTAGACATAAATTTCAATTTTATGTCTAATAGATTCAATTTATTTGAAAAATAAATGTCAAATAATATGTCAATTGTGACCTGTGAAAAGTTTTAAACATCTATTAAAGAGACGAATTTGTATGTTTAATGATTTAATTATCAAATAAACTAACTTGATCAGTATGACTCAACTGATAAAAGCATTGGTCTCGACGAAGAGGTCAGAGGTTCAAATCTCCCCACACTCACTTGTTGAACTTGAAAAGAAGACTTGTCAAACACTTTTTAAAAGTTTACAAATCTATTAGACAAAAATTTTAAAGTTTTCAATGGCTAAACTTATAATTTAACTGATAATGAATTTGAATCTCTACAAATAAGGAGTCTTGGTAGGAAAATTTTTTGTAGCTCTCCTACTATAAGTTGAAAAGGTAATAGTCTATACTACAAAATTTAATCGGTCACTATAAGAAAAGCAAACTATTGTCGCAGTTTATTTAGTCTTTAGCAACGATTTATCACTGCTGCAACATTTATATAGTGGTTTCATAACCGCTGGCAAAAGCAGTGAGCTCAATTGCAACGCTTTTTAAAAATGTTGGAATCAAAATGCAAACCGCTACTATATCCTCGTCTATAACAACACTTTTTTTGGTTTGTAGTAATAAACGTTTTAATTTATAGCAACATTTCTTTTGGTTCATAAAACAAATGAATCAATTTATAATAGCACTTTTGTTGGTTTATAACAATAAAAATCTTAGTCTATAACAACCCTTTTTAGATTTATAGTAACAAATGTTTCAAGTTATAGGAACATTTACTGTGGTCTATTAAATCGGTTAAAAGCTCTAACTACAACAAAGTTTTCAAATAATTTGCAACAGTTATATTGTTATGAATCAATTTTTTAACATTATTGCTAATGTATTCCATTACTTTTTTTTACACAAAATTGAATTAAATGATATAATTGTTAAGTAATGCAAAATATATACTAAAAAAGATATCTCCAAATTGTATCCATAATACATGAAGTTTAAATACATTCAAATAGAAGAAGGTTCAAATAAGATATCTTATGTCATCTAAAATATACAACATAAACAAAATATTAGTATTTAAGTTGTTGAGATATTACATGGCTTTACAACTACAAATGGAGATACTAAATTATATGAAAGATGCTTGGTTGAGTTCATGGACTTGGATCCATCATTTTTTGGAGATCTTCGTGATCCAAAAAATAAATAATGATAAAGATTACTAAATTTTTTTAGAGGAAAAGATAAGATTCTAAGTATTAAACAGATTTATACCAAGGGAAACCATATCTCTAAGGTCTACCTAAAGAAAACTTGAAAATGAAAATAAACTACTTAAACCTGCTAGTGTTTCCAAATTCAAAACTTGTCAATTAAGAGATTTGTGCAAACTTAATCTTGATATGTAGTCATCACTCGCACCTTCTCCCTATTAACAACCAAAAACACAAATACTATATTAAAAATCTAAAGAGAGTAATGTCCCAATCAAGTCAAGATAAAAACATTAATAGAATGATCACTAAACAGAGCTTTGTAAACAGGGGTTTGTAAAGATTAACACATCTACTATATTAAAGTAGTGGAGTTATAAAAATATAAGTAAATTGGTACTTATATGAGTATCACTAACTAATGGTACCTTCAATTTTATAAATATGAGCAAGATAATGTTTTAAAGGTCTTCATCCAAAAGTATACTTGAAAGACAAAACAAAAATATGAATAAATTCAATCAGAATATATTAGTAATTTACCTAGGCAAACTTCAACATGCAAAGTTTCAATCCTTAACCCATTTCAATCAGAATTTATTAGTTTATTTTACCAATCTCATCTAATGCATGTCTTTCGCATGTGTTAAATGAAGAGAAAGCCACATACATCTTAAATTTATTATAGGTTTTATGCTTTACCAACTTAGACAAAATACTCTTCATTCTCATTCAAATTAGATGAACGGAAAATGAAAGAAAAATGTTTTGAATATTCTCTTCTCCTCTTTTGATCAATTACCGGAAAAATCAAGACATACACATACAAGCTTCTCAAATTAAAAGGAGAAAATAATGAAGAATTACACATCTTACACCCATTTGGAAGAGGAACTTTAATTAATCTTCTTCAAATGAGAAATACAACACCAGTTATAAGTCTTCCCTCTCAATCACTTTGTAATTTTGTAAAAATTAAATTAAAAAGTGAGTTTTATATGCCTTGGGCTACAAAGTACCCACGTAGGGATGGTAAAATTTCCCACGAGGTCGGGTCCCCGACCCGATGGGGGCAAGTAATCCCCGGTTTGATCAGGTATGAGGGTCAAATCGGAGATTTAAATCAGGTCCCCGATTGGGGACTGGATAGGAACGGGGAGAGGACCCCCTCCCCGTCCTGTCCCTGCCTCGATTTTTTTAAGGGTAATTTGTAATACATAGTAGAATAAGAGAAAAAATCTAAAAATATATTACATCTTTAAAATATTTACAAATATGGATGAGTTGACTAGTCAATCTTTGATTTTTTTTTTTAATTTCCAATTTCGCTCTCCCTTGTCTTATCTTGTTTTATTATTTTTAGTCTTTTTATTTTCTTTATTTTCTTCGATTTTTGCTTCTTCCCTCAATTTTTTCATTTTTTCATTTTCTTTTCATTCTCATTTTTTGTTTCTTCCTTTTTTTTTTATTTTATTCTTTCCTTTATTCGATTTTTGCTTCTTTCCTTTATTTTTTATTTTCTTCTTTTTTCCTTTCTTTTTTTTCTTCGTTTTTTGCTTGTTTCTTTTTTTTTTCTTTCTTCGATTCTTGCTTATTCCTTTTTTTTATTATTTTCTTTCATTTCTCCGATTTTTTCTTCTTCCCTTTTCTTTTTTATTATTTTATTTTATTTTCTTTCTTCGATTTTTTTGCTTTTTTTTTATTTTTTTTTTTCATTTCTCTGGTTTTTCTTCCTTTTTTTCTATTTAATTTTCTTTCCTTTCTTCAGTTTTTCTTCTTCTTTTTCTCTTATTTTTAAAATTTTTCTTTCCTTTATTTGATTTTTTTTCTTCTTCTCTTGTTTTTTTCACAAGAATTATGAGATTGGGTTTCATACCCAATACTTGAAAGTACTCAATTCATAAGCGACTTAACACCAACAAGCTAATCATCAAGTTTGATTATTATAACAAATAATAAATATAAATATCAAATGAAAGTCTATCAGTGATAGCCACTAATATTTTCTATCATGATAGCATAATCTTTGATTATATTTTTATAGTTAATAGCTACTTATAGAAATCTATCATTGATAGCCAACTTAATGAATTTAATTAATAAAGTTGAATCTCAAACTAAAATGTAAGTGGAATGCCTATATGTTCATCAGTGATAGAAGCTATCATCGAAAAGAAAATGGACTTATAAATGTTTGGGAAGGACAAGAAATGGGCAAAAAGGTGTTCAGTGGCTATGATTGATAGAAGCTATTACTGATAGCATGTTACTAGTGATAGAAGCTAATACTAATAGCATATCATCGATGATAGAAGCTACCCGATAGCACGTTATCAGTGATAGAAGTTATCCGATAGCACATTATCGATGATAGAAACTACTACTGATAGGATGTTATCGGTGATAGAGAACTATCACCGATAGCATCATATCAGTGAGATCATTGATAGCATCTTATTAGTGATGTTATCAGTGAAAGAAGCTATCACTAATAACCACAATATGAGTAATGTTAGTGATATCGGTGATAAAACCTAGACGATATCTATATATCGAGTTTCTTTCAAAGGTGATAACCAGTTATAAGAGTCTATCATTGATAGCCTTAAGTGTTAATATTTCAAGGTTAATTATAACTAAAGTGAGCTTAATTCAACCGTAATTAACGTATTCGTCCTACCTTAGAGATTGAAGGTTGAATTCTCCAATCCCTACAATTATTATACCTAAAAAAAGTTCAAACTAGGTTTGATCAAAGTCATCGAGAAAATGGTAGTAGTCATGCCCTTTCGAGAGTCTTCCTATCCAAACCATGATGATGGAGTATCAAGCTAATGGGTGTGATGATTATATATAATGTAGTTATAATAATAATGATGCTTACTAGAATAATATTAATTAATGTCAACCCTACAATTACATTATTATGTTTAGTGAAATTCTATATGGTTCTTCACAATGGGATTTTTCAAATGATGAGAGGAGATATTTGAAATCCTATTAATTAGGTTAAAGAATCAAATTGTTGGTTTTTTGGTTTATTTGCCCATCTGTTTTTCTCTTTTTTCGTACACTTTCGAGTTGCTGAATACTCGATTGCATGCTTTTGGGGTGGGAGAATTTTCAAATATTTCATAATGGTTCAAAAGGAATATGTTTAGACAAGGTTCGAGAAGTAAATGTCTCCAAATCGTGAAAATGTTTTTTTATATTTGTAAAAAGAGTGTTTTTAAGGGTTTTTTTTTTTTTAATAATGTATATATGGTGAAAGATCGAGCTATCGACTTTTAGAATGATAATAAATAAATAGTTATAATCTTATACTAGCCTTTGATTGATTAATATCTCTCTAGACATGACCTTATAGTGTGTAGACTAGAAAAATCAAATAACCACGTACGCTAAAAAAAAAAAAAATACTTGTATATTGTCTTTTACAATTACATGATATTTATTGTTTTTAATTTTTTATAGTTATTTTAGTACTGGATATAGAGTTAGGGATTCAAAACGTAGATTTGGTGATCACTAATATATTTTACCTTGTTAGTTGAACGCTATTTGATCTTTAACATTTTTTTAGATTATTGTTATAACTAATAAATAATTCAAATGTTCATTAATTAAGAATGGAAATTTTTTAGCAAATAATTACATCCTTTCAATTTTATTTTAAAATTAAATACATGTGTTAATTCGTAAATATTCAATGATAATATTGATAATTCACTTTTCATAATTTGTTTCCATTTCAGCGTCCTTTTCTTTTTTGGGTGAAATTATAGCAAAAAAAGATTAACGAGAAATTTTAACGGATAGAAAAAATTTCAAATTATTTATAAAAATAGCAAAAAAAACATTGACAGTCATTAATAGACTTCTATCGGCGTTTATCAGTGATAGACTTCTATTAGTTTCTATCGATCTCTATCACCCACTATCAAAGAAGATTAGATTTTGTTATTTTATGTAAATAATTTTCCTTATTTTTCTTTTTGAAAATCCCCCGAATTAAACCCCTAATATACCCCAAAATGAAATCCCTTTAATCGACAGATAATTGGTTTTAATTTTACATTTTATGTTTTAAATTTTTCATTTCCACTCCTAATTTTTTTTTTATTTTAATAAAATAATAATAATAATAAAACATTCGGATATTTTAGCAGGATATGCATGGTACTAAATTTATGTCTGACATATCAACATTTTTTTTGAAATTTCTTTATTTTCGATAACTATTTAAAAACCTTTTCAAAATTGAAGCCAAATTTTTTAAATGAAAAGGTTTTTTTTTTTCTTTTTTTAAAATTGTTTTGTTTGTAGAATTTCTCAAACTTCGGACATTTCTTTAACAAACATAAAAACTATGTTAGAGAAATTGCGAGGAGATTACAAACATATATAATATTTGAACATCACCTTAGCTTTACTCGTATATATATTATATCTTCGTTATTACAATAAGAAAGTGGCATCAAATATATTAGTTATTTTAGCATCTTCCATATTGTGTAAGTTTGATTTCAAGAAGGTTACGTTACATGAATAAATTGAGATTCACATTCAATAAGAAAAATCTTGATGATATAAAAAGTATAGTTAAGATCACCAGCATAAAATATAATTGATAGGTACTATCGATATCAACAAGGTACATTTTCTTTTTTTAGCTCAATCATAAAAGCTCCAAAGTTTTGTGTTGGTTTGGAGCTACCCTATGTTAAGTAACCTCATGAAAATTTTCTTAGAAATTAAAACTTGTAAGTGATGACAAAGTATGCTTAAACTCTTGTTAGTTTGTGTAGAAAGTCTTCACTCTTAAAAAGTAGTTGAAGACGGTTGGATTTTGGCAAAATATTAGGAGTGCAGATTATCCCACAATCGGTTAAATTGAAGAATGGAATGGGCTCCAAGCCTATAAAAGGAGTCTATGCCTCTAGTTTCAAGTTATCCCAGTTAGAAACACTTTAAGTTTGGGTGTGCTAACTCTAGTTAAATTCTTTTTATGTATTCTCTAGTTTGAGAGTGGGAAAAGGGTGTGAGTAATATAAAAGTTTTGAGGGAATGTTCTTGTAATTGGGATTTGCTTTCTTTTAATTTTTTTTGCTTATTCCTACGGTAAAAGTGGAAGGTTTTTCCCAATAAAGACAAATAAGAATGATATTGTCAAATTATGGTCGAAGTCATCAAATGTCGAATTCAAATTGTGAACCCCACGTAAGTGACTTAATCTATTACCTTCACATTTTCTTGGCTATATCTTATAATAGGTTTATATGTACATAGCCATGGGATGTTAATCAATAGACCTAAAGAAGAAAGTATATTCCAAAAAAAGAAGGTAGTTTGTTTTCTTTTGCTCCTCATGCTTGAGATTATTTCTATATTTTGTACAAATCTTGTCTCCCACACATTGTCTTCCACTCCCTAAGAAAAAAGCATTGATTTTGATATATAAGAGAAGGTATTCGTGCATCTATATCATAAACTCATCATTATCATAATTATTATATGACCATTTGAATTTGATAGGCTAAGAAAAATGATTGCTTGTACTAAAAAGAAGAAACAAAACACAACTATATATATATA
>NC_052359.1:74400808-74412120 GCF_009727055.1 Benincasa hispida | reverse complement strand
TATATATATTACTTTAAAAACCCTTTCCTTTTAGTTGCAAATAGGTTGCCCCTTTAGATGTATTAAAAAGAAGTCAAATTAAACAAAATATTGTGATCAACAAACAAACCCTTGTACAATTATGGTCAATTTAATAAAAGGAATAATATGGTTAGATTTTAAATGATTGACTCCATGTTCCCTCTTCTTTACATACAAGAATAGAATAAGAAAATTATTTTTTTAAAAAAAAAATTGACACATGACAATTTTTTATTGGACACTTGTTTGTAAGTATAACTCAAATAACACTTAAGTATTTTTCATTTTAAATATGGCAATACCATATTTAAAATATGTTTTGAAATCCAGGTAATTAAAATCTCTCTTAGGCTAAAATCTTAAAGGTTGTTTGAGCGCATAGTTGATTATAATAGTATGTAGTTTTTTAATATGTGGGATTATAAAATTATATGTATTTGAATAGTTTGTATTTGAAGTGCAATCTATTTTAGTCTGGTTTTCGATAGTATGTATTTAAGATGCGGACTATTTTAGTATGGGTTTAGAGAATCTGTGTTTGGAGTCAAATTAATTTAGTTCGAGTTTAGGAATTATGTATTTGGATTGTTGATTTGTTTAACATGGATTTCTTCATGGAGTTTAGGATTCAGAGTTGTTTTCTTTTTTCTTTTTTCTTTTTTTTTTATTATTATTATTATACAAATAATAGTATCTTAAAAATCATATTTTGTAAATAGCAATAAAAAGATACGTCCCACCAATAAAAAATTAAAAAAGAGAAGGAATTTCATTTTTTTTTTCTTTTTTATGAGGTATTTCTATAACATCACTATGTGTGGTCTTCCCAATAAAAACTTTAAAAAAATTTTAAAAAGAAGTTAGTTTTGAAATGCCAAATAGTAATTTTACTTAAAATAACCTTTACCCCATTTTCTTAACGCGGACTCTAAATTCTGGAAGCTATTACAATCCACTCAATATAACTATTTTAAATGGAGCCCCAAACACCTTTAGTGTCAAACTGTTAGAGTATTCGACAGAAATGTTCTAGCATTTAGTATTTAATATTAATATTATATCATTTTGTATTTTGTTAATTAGTTATAGGAAAAAATCCATTGAGCTCATTTCAATTTTTGTATTTAAGTTTTCTTATTTACGATTGAGAAACCCTAATGATATTTTTCCAATATTTCTATATCTCTCTAAAATCATTCACAAACCAAATAGTATTCTTCCACTATTAATGGATCTAAATACACACTTCTAAGTGCAAAATGAAGCGACTTTCACAACTTTTATAAGCATGATTATATTACATGGTCTTCTTTTTGCAAGTCTTTTTTTGTACTAAATGAGAAAGCATGTTATCAAATCAATGTGAGGCAATCGCGCACCTTCTTTCTTTCTTGTAAATGCTTATTTATTATATCGACTATTTTGAAAGTACTATTATTATATATAGTCATCTCAAATATCATTTATTAAGATCTCGTTTGATAACTATTTTATTTTTTATTTTTTTATTTTTGAAAAAAGAAATTCTTATAAATAGAAAAATCCCAAAAATATTTATACTTTATAGCAAAAAGTTTCAAAACTTTTGGAACTTTTTGCTATAAAGTGCGAATATTTTTAATTTTTTTATATTTAAAGATACCCATTTTGAAAATTAAGTTTATTCCCTCCCTATTTTTTTTATAATGATTTACATCTTTATCAAATGCAATTGTTTAATTCTTAGCCAATTCCAAAAGCAAAATCAAGTTTTTTTTTTAATTAAAAGTCACTTTTTATAGTTTTCATATTTTGGCTTGATTATTTAAACCATTGGTAAAAAAATAGATAACTAAAAAAGACATTTGGAGGTGGAAGTAATGTCTATAGACTTAATTTTCACAAATAAAAATAAAAAATTAAATCGTTACCAAACGGGCCTAAGTTGTTCATTTTGTTTATATATATAAGTAGAGCATGTGTTTCGAGTAACTACTTTTTAATATTTTTTTATAACTACTTTTTTTTCGTTTTCAATGAAATTTATGCTTATTTTCTTCATATTTTCGTACCATAGTTTTTATTTTTATAAAAGAAATATTTGAATTATTAGTTAAAATCTATAAACAAAAATAAGTTTTTAAGAACCACGATCTTATTTGGTAACTACTTTGGTTTTTGGTTTTTGGTTTGTGGTTTTCTAAAATTAAATTTATTTTTTTCAATTTTTACTATGTTTTTTTTTGTTTTTCTCAAGAAAAAAAGTTGAATTTTTAGCCAAATTTCAAAAATAAAACAAAGTTCTTAAAAACTTCTTTATTTTTCAAAACTTGATTTGATTTTTGAAATTATTGATAGAAAGTAGATAACCAAAACAACAAAACTTAGAAGTGGAAGGGGTGTTTATAGACTTAAGTTTAGTCATTTATTTAATTTCACATCATCTTTTTAACAGTCAAACAATCTCAAGGACTATTTAAAATATTTTTCCAAACCCCAAGAATTGTGTCTCTTTTGCAATTTTAGAGGCCAGATAGGCACTAACTCCAAACCTCTGGGACTTTAAGTGTATTTTTTCCAATTAAAAAATAAAAATCAAACAATTACCAAATGGATTTGTAATTCCTTGAGTTAGGCTATCAAATAATTACATAGGACGGGGATTTATACTTCTGATGTGGAACAACATTTTTCCATTTCATTTCTTTTGCTATGAGTCTAAGCCAAAAATCATTTCCAATAATCCACCACAAATGATTGTTATATAGCAAACTTAAAATAAAATAAATTATTTGAAGATTTATGAGTAAAGATAGAGGATCAAACTTAAACACCAATATCTAACAATCTGAATTGATGCATAGTGAAGTGGGGCAACAACTTCATTAGAGAAAGTCAGTTACCTCTTGAACTTTCAATAACTTTAGTTGAGACCCCCACAGCACGTTTTACTCCTAGAGTTCTTCTTGATTTTTCGATATAGAATGTGCTAATTAAAGTCATGCATATAAACCTCGGGTCACCGTAAAAACTCAAGAAAAGTACCTTAAACTCTTTCATAGAAAGCTGTCACACCTTCACTATCACATCAAATGTTTCATCAAGTCTGTTAGAGACAAACCACTTAAAAATTGAGCTATGAAGACTTCATCATCTAATTCGAACCAAGACTAACTTCATCAAATCTATCAAAGACAAGGCATTCAAATACTAAGCTAGGAAGATTTCATCATTATCCATCAAGTCCATATCGGAATCACCCAAAGAAAGGACTATGGATTATTTAAAGGTTTTAGTTTTATCCATCAAGTATGTACTAGGACCACCCAAATTAAGGGCTAAGGACCATCAAGTCTATCGCAATAGACCACCCAGATAAAGAGCTATGGACCACTATAAGGGTTTAAACCCCATGTTCATTGAGGATTCTAAAATTATTTTCCTTGTTAGGCCTTTGGTTAGGGAATCAGCCAAATTCCTCTCAAACCTCACATACTCCAAGGAAATAACTCTTTTTAACACTTGTTTCACAGCTCCATGTCGAAGACGTATATGCCTCCTTTTGCCATTATATATACTATTGTTGGCAATTCCTATGGTAACTTGTAAATCACAATTCATAGAGACCAGTATTGATGCCCCCCACAATGGTACATCTCCTAGTAGGCTTCTAAGCCACTCAGTCATTTGTCCTACTAATTTTAGAGCAATAAATTTAGATTCCATGGTGAATCTAGCCATGCATGTTTGTTTCCATGATATGTCTCCTCCTCCGAATAATAATACATATCCGCTAGTAAAACTGACCTCGTCATTATCAATTATCTAATTTGCATCACAATAACCTTCTAATATAGCAGGGAATTTATTGAAATGCAAGCAATAGTCTACTGTGCCCTTAAGATATCTCAACAGATGACAAAGAGCACCCCAATGATCTTTATCAGGATTATGTGTATATCTACTCAATCTACTTACAGTGTATGCAATATTCGATCTAGTATAATTCATTAGAATATAACACTATCTATGATATTTGCATATATTCAGATTGAGATACACTATCTCCTTTGTTTTTCTTAAGACTCATACTAGCATCGTAAGGTGTTCTTATAAGAGATCATCAAAATAGTCAAATCTCTTTAATAATTTTTCAATGTAGTGTGATTGACACAAAGAAAATCTATTATCGATTTTTCTTATTTTAACACCAATTATTACATTAGCTTCCCCTAAATCTTTGATTTCAAAATGCGACGATAATAACAACTTGGTATTATTGATTACCTCTATGTTTGTTCCAAAGATGAACACATCATCAACATATAAGTATATAATCACATACTCAGTTCCAAACAATTTGAATAAACACACGTATCAGAGGAATTCACCTTGAATCCATTGTTTATTAAAGTATTATTGAATTTTTATACCATTGTTTGGGAGCTTGCTTAAGTCCATAAAGAGATTTTTAAAGTTTACATACTTTATTTTTCTGATCAACAATTGTAAAGCTTCAAGTTGCATCATATAAATTTTTTCTTCTAGATCACCATTAAGAAATGTTGTTTTTACATCCATTGGTGAACTAGAAGTCCATGGATGGTAGCTAGTGCAATCAAGGATCTAATTGTAGCTATTTTAGTACAGGGGAATACGTGTCAAAGTAGCCAATGCCTTATTTTTGTGTATACCCCATTACTACTGATCTAGCCTTGTATCTTTCAATTGAACCATCAAGTTTTATTTTCTTCTTGAAAATCCATTTGCACTTGGGCTTACTTTTTTTCAGAAAATCTACCAAGTCTCAGGTTTGGTTCATGGTTAAATAATCCAATTCACTCTTAATGGATTCCTTCCATAAGCTAGAATCTATTGAACGTAAAGCCTCTTGGTAAGTTTTAGGATTTCATCTATTAGATACATACATATAAATTGACAGTCAATATCATCTAACCTTTCAACTAAAAAGGTAGTCAAGAAATAAGGACAAAAAATTTTCTCAATTCTCTGTCTCTTACTTCTTCTAGGTTCAATTTCATGCATTCTATCATAAGTTCTAATATCTTCAGTTTCAAGCATACTACTAGAAACTTTATCATTTTCAGTTTCATGCATACTATAAGAAATTTTAGTATTTTGTTCATGCATACTATTAATCGAAGAAGGCATAGAAATATATACATTCTCATAATTAGATGTTCTAACTAATTCACTTTTTTCTTTGTCAATGAAAACATATGCTCAAAAAATTCAACATCTCTATATTCACATATGGATCTATAAATGGATATATCATTCAAGCACATAAATCTATATGTAGTACTATTTTGAGCGTAATCAATGGATACACAATCAAAGTTTTAGATCCAACCGTAGGTTTTTTAGAAGCATGATATGCTATCTTAGCCAAACATCCTCACACCCTCAAATAATTGAGGTTAAATGCATAACCTTTCCACAGTTCGTAAGGTGTCTTTTTCAGATTTTTGTGAGATATCCTGTTAAGAATAAATAAGCCGAAAGTACTACTTCCGCCCCCCACCCCCCACATACTATCAAATAAACCAAAACTTATCAATATAACATTCCTCATTTTTTTTTTCAGTGTTCTATTTTTTTGTTCAGCTATATCATTCTGGTGAGGAGAATAAGGTGCAGATGTTTCACGTATAATTCAATTAAATTCACAAAATTCTTTTAGTGACTTATCACTATATTCTCCTCCTCTATCTGATCTTAACATTTTAATTCTTTTATCTAATTTATTTCCTACTTCAGCTTTATATTTTTAAAACATGCTACCTGCCTCTTCCTTTGTTTTCAATAGATAAATTTTAGTATACCTAGAAGTGATGCAATAATTTTTCCACTTGTACTAATAGTGTTTTTTAAATCAACCAAGTCTGTATAAAGTAATTCAAATAACTCTATACATCTAATAGTGACAGATTTAAAAGGTTTTTTTTGGTAAATTTAGTTTCTACACATATTGAGCATTTACAAATTTCATGTCTTTCAGATGCATCGATAATTTTTAGTGCTTTAAGTTTTTTAACTGATGCAACATTCACATGAACTAATATACCATGCCACAGATCAATAGATCCAACAATATAGGCAGAATTAGAAGCAGTTACATTCATCAAATTTGAAACAGGAATAATGTTCAAAACAAAAAGACCATCAACTAAGTACCCCTTACCAACAAAGTCACCATTTTTTTTTGTGAGGATAACCTTGTCAGCTTTTAGTACAATTTTAATCCTAGCTCGATTTAATAGACTTTTAGGCACCAAGTTCCTACGTAAGGAAGATACATACAACATATTACTTAAGGATAAAGTTTTTTCAAAAGTTAATTTTAAAAGAACATTCCTGTTTCCAAGTACTTCTATTGTTAAGACCTACCCGTGAATACACACTCTCCGTTAATAGTGTCTGGTAGTCATGGAAAAGCTCTCGATTTGAGCAAAAATGTCTTGAAGCTCCGATATCAAGAATCCAGTCAAATTTGTTTTATCGTGAAGAGCTACCCGTGAATACACACTCTCCGTTAATAGTGTCTAGTAGTCATGGAAAAGCTCTCGGTCTGAGCAGAAGTATCTTGAAGCTCTGATGTCAAGAATCCGGTCAAATTTATTTTCCACCAAGTTGGCTTCCACAACAGCAGCTATTATGTCATCTTGTTCAGGAAGATTGACTTGTGGGGTGGATCGTTGATCTTGCCTTCTTTTCTTTTGATTACAATAGTAGGATTTGTGCCCTTATTTTCCACAAACATAGCAAATTAATTTCTTCTTTTCAATCCTTCTACCGACAGCTTTGTGATGTCCCTTCTTTTGAGAGGAATTATTCTTACCAGGTTGCTTGTTGTGACTTTTGAACCTATCTTTGTTAATAGTAGAAGATTTAACCAAGTTAGCATTAACTGAATTTAAATTTTCATTAATCAGCTTATCTTTTAGTCTGTTTGCTTCTTCCGTGTGCATGTAACTAATCAACTTCTAGAGTGTCAGATCCTTCTTTTTGTGTTTCAAATGGTTTTTGTAGTTTCTCTAGGATGGGGAAAATTTCTCAGGTAGTACATTTGTTTGGAGAATCTCACACATATTCATACCTTCAGACAGAACGTTGACCACCAAATTTTCATATTCATGAATTTGCTCGACTACTAGTTTCTCGTCCATCGTCTAAAATTGTAGTAATTTTTCGACGATGCACTACAATCAATATCCCTTTTTATAGCCTTTAACGATGCACTAAAATTTTATATGATATTCACATAATTTTTTAGCAAATTGAGGGTCGCTGCCACTTCGTCTAGGGTTTGCTGCCACTGCTACGTTCGATACGGGTAAGGACCCGCCGTTTCATCTTTTCCGATCATTGTTTTGCAACATGTTGTTTCTGGATTGACAAAAGTTGTTTCGTCGCTGCTACGTTCTTTAAGGTGGTCGTCATTGCTATATTCGTCGTCTTCTGGCAGAAGCTGCATTCCTGGATTCCTGTCGTCGTGTCGCCGGTCATCTGGGTTCTTGGATCCGTAGATGCGCTCGACGGCCATCGTCGACTCACTGGTAAGCTCGCGACTTATTGACTGATAGGTTCGAAGCTGTACAGGTTTTGTGCGCGACTGGTAGAGGTGTTCGTGGTCGACTGGTGAGGCTGGGTTCTGTTGGTTAACAGCCGGTGATCTTATTGAAGTGTGGGTTTAACACGGTGAGAGTTGGTGATGATGGTGCGTAAGTGGTCGCCTCTAAGACTAAAGGAGAAGAATGGAGGGAGAATTACTCGTCAACCATTTCGTCTACTTAGACTGGAGACCGATGTGGGATTAGGTGCTCGTTCTTTGGAGGTAAAGGATTTTGGGTTGTCTGACAGTCGCTCTGAGGAAGGTGAAGGGTCTGGTATGGGGAGTGTTGGGTTGAAGAAGGAAATTTGGGTTGTGAGGGATGAACCGAGAGGGCTGGTGCAAGGGGAGCTGGGGAAAGGGTCACTAGGCGTGGGGGCTTTGGTGGGTGGGTCGCGTGGTACTGGGCCTGAGTTAGGAGGATCTGGGGTGCAAAAGTCAGACAGTGAGGAGGTTTCATGGGTTGAGCTTTGTGGAAGTGAGGGTTGATCGGTGGACACTCAGGTTCTTTGTGAATGGGAGGAGAGGTTCCTAAAACCAGTTTAGCTAGGGAGTTTGGTCCAAAGTTTAGTTCGGTTGGAGGAGGGGTGTGGTTCTGGTGGTTCTGGATCAAGCGTGAAAGGGGGGAAATTCATGGGCAGGCCTTTTTGGGTCTAAGTTTGAGGGGTGATTTGGAGTTCATTCCCCCATTGGTTGAAAATGGATAAAGTTATTGTTGAACCTTGTGAGGAATTATTGATGAGGGTGTCTGTATGTGGGAGAAATCTCTGGTTGGTTAGTTTATGGATGCCAAACTCCCGTATTCTGTTATTTGTCGTCTTATTCAGAGAATTTGGGGACGTGTAGAGATGCCAACTATTACCTTGTTGGATAACGATTTGATAATCTTTAAATTTCAGAAGGTAGAGTCACGGGATTGGGTGCTGGAGAATGGTCTGTGGCACTTGGGTGGCAAGCCCATCTTATTACAACAATGATCTCCATGTATTGTTCCTGAAACCTTTGTTTTTTATTCTATTCCTATCTGGATTAAACTGGAGCGTGTTCCCATGGAGTTGTGGATGGATAGGGGTTTAGCAGTGTTAGCTAGTGTCGTGGGTAAACATGTCTCTTTTGATGTTACAACAAGAGAGCAACGACGGTTATCGTATGCGAGGGTTTGTGTTCAGGTGGATGGTGATTCGTTAATGCCCCTTCAGTCACTATTAGAATGCGGGGTCAGGAGTTTATTATTCCAGTTGTGTATGAGTGGAAACCTCTAGATGTTCTTGCTGTGGTTCTTTTGGACATACTGGGGCGGTGTGTGAGCAACAAGGTTTGGAGAAGGGTCAGGAGTTGTGTATTGTGGCAGTCAATGAGTGGTGTTTGGAGGAGAATGAAGGAATTGAGAGTGTGAGGAAAGGGCAGGACTTGGGTATGGGTGCGAAGGGAGCTGGCCCAGTGGATGAGATTAAGGGCGCAAGGAGGGTTGAAGAGTTTACTATGGTTAGTCGGCGTAGACGTGATAGAGGAGATGTAGGGCATAGGGGTGGTAGTGGGTCACCGGGTATGGCACCCTTGAAGAGCAGAGTAGTTTATGGGTCCCCTAGAATAACAGGGTTTGTAAAGCATATTGATGATCGTAATCAGTTTGATGTTTTATGTGATAAGGGGGGAGACTCGTTGGCATTAGCACTAGTACAGGCAGATCCTGATCCGTTGTTTGTTATGGATGGGATCTTCGGGAGTTTGGGCAAAGGCTTAGTGGGAAGTGGTAGGTATGATCTCTTGCAAGATTCATGATTTGGTGTTCCTGGAATGTTAAGGGGTTGAATGACCCTGTCAAGTATAGGGTGGTGGTAGACTTTCTAGCTTTCTCCTCTGTTACTTTCTGTTGTTTGCTTGAGACGAGGGTTCATCATGAGAATTTTGGTATGGTGATGGGTAGGTTTGGTGATGCTTGGAGTTGTGTGTGTAGCTATAGTGTGCAGAGAGTTGGGAGGATCTGAGTGATGTGGAAGAAGAGTGTCTATGATTTTTCTATTGATGTCAGTGGGGATCAATTCATTTCTGGAACCTTAGTGGATATTGTATCTAGTGCTAGGGTACTTATTGGTGTTGCCTCTAATCACGTAAGTGAGAGAAGGAACTTTTGGTCTCAGTTGATTGATGTGTGTGCCTCATGGCAGCTTTCTGGAGTTGTTTTGGGGGATTTTAATGTTATTCGTAGTAGCTCAGAGGATTTTGGTGGTTGCCCTAGCTTGAGGGAGATGAAGGAATTTGATGGGGTGTTATTAGAAGCAGATCTGGTTGAGTTGGGTGTGACAGGTAACTGGTTTACCTAGACTAGTAAACTTCAGAGGAATGGTATCTTGCATCGTTTGGATCGATGCTTGTCCAATGAGGCGTGGAAGGTAGCTTTTCCGTATTCGGAGGTTAGGGTTGGTCAGTGGGGGATTTCTGATCATAGCCTTCTTCTGGTTTCTACAAGGGAGACGAGGAGTAGGCCGCCTCCTACGTTTCGTTATTTTTCTCATTGAGCGGAGGCAGGGGGTTTTCTTGATACTATCAGGTCAGTGTGCAAAAGGTCTGAAGATGTGTCTCCAATGGTTAGTTTTGTGCGAAATTTGAAGGTAGTGAAACGGGTTTTTCATGCTTCGTTTGGTAGGCATATCTTTGTGTTAGCTGATGAGGTGCGAGCGACTAGGCAAGTTATGGAGGCTACTCAGGCTGCAATAGAAAGGAATCTTGATTCAAAGTTGGTGTGTGTAGAGGCGGCTCGGGCCACTCAGCTGTTTTGGTTAGTGGTGAGATTGGAGGAGGCATCGCTCCGACAGAAGGCCAGGGTCAGGTGGCTGGAGTTAGGTGGTATGAACACAGCTTTTTTCATCACTGTGTTCGTTCTCGTTGCAGCTGCAGTGGTTTGCTTACGGTCGTGGATGCTGAGGGGACTCGCCAGACGGTGCATGACAGGGTGGTAGGGGTGGTGGTAGAATTCTTTTGGGGTTGTTTAAGGGCTTAGCATGTGAGGTATAGGGATCTTACTGTCTGAATTGGGGATATTGTGCAGTTCAACTGGCCCGAGAAGGGGGTGGAGGCACTTGGTCGGCCAGTGAGTCGGGAGGAGATTCAGAAGGTTTTATTCTCGATGAAGTCTGGGAAGGCTCCTGGGCCTGATGGGTTTTCGGTGGATTTTTACAGAGTTGCTTGGAGTGTGGTTGGGGATGATTTTTGTTATGTTGTGCTGAATTTTTTTAGACATGTTACCTGCCTGGTGGAGTTAATTCTTCGGCTATTACTCTCATCTCTAAGAGGTGGGGAGCTGAACGTATAGAGGAGTTTCATCCTATTTCATATTGCAATGTTATGTATAAGTGTATCTCGAGGATCTTAGCTCGAAGATTGCGGTTGTGGTTGCTCGATTTCATTAGTGGTAATCAGTCTGCGTTTGTTCCGGGTAGGTCGATTCTTGATAACATTTTATTGTGTCAGGAGCTCGTACGGAACTATAAGGAAGGTAGAGGGAAGTCGTGTTGTGTGCTAAAGGTAGACCTTCAAAAGGCTTACGATTCGGTGAATTGGGATTTTTTGTTTGGTGTGTTGTTGGCTATAGGTACGCCCCTTCAATTTGTTAGTTGGGTGAGGGCTTGTGTTACTTCGCCTAAGTTCTCTGTGATGATTAATGGTTCCCTTGAAGGGG
>NC_052359.1:74380028-74399795 GCF_009727055.1 Benincasa hispida | reverse complement strand
GGCGCGATTTTGGATTCATATAGGTCTACGGTGGTTCATGATGTAAGGAGTAGTTTGGAAGTGCGGTTGTCGGAGTTCATGGATGGTGAGGGAGATTGGAGGTGGCCTACAGTGTCTTGGGAGCTGCTTGAGATCTAGGGTTCTATCCAGGCAGTGGGACCTAGGGTGAGAGGAGAGGATTATTGGGTTTGGGTGTCGGATGCTAGTGGTCGGTTTCCTATCGCTAGTGCTTGAGAAAGTATATGTCCTCGTCGTCCTAGGGTGTCTTGGGCTGGTATTTTGTGGCCGGGAGGTGGTATTTCGCGTCACTCTTTCTGTGTGTGGTTAGCAGTGAGGGAGAGATTGGGTACGCAAGATTGGTTGAGGAGTTGGGGTGTGTTGTCAGAGGGGGGTGTCTTCTGTGTGAGGGAGGTGTGAAGTCGAGAGATTATTTATTTTTTGAGTGTGGGTTTAGGAGAGAGGTGTGGTCTAATGTGTTGCGTCAGTTGGGTTCGACACATCGAGTGGCTGGTTGTGATATAGAGTTGAGTTGGTTATGCCGAGTGGGGTCGGGAAGGGGGTGCTAGTAAGTTGTTCTGTGTTTTCTAGTGTGCTTCCATATACTACATCTGGCAGGAGCGTGATCGGCGGCTACATGGAGGTCAACCGAGGTTGGTGTCTGCTTTTGTTCACCTTATGGTCTCTACGGTTCGTGCTCGTGCTACTTCCTGGCGGGTTGACCTTCTTGGTCTTATCTTGTGTGTGTACGGATGTTTTTTCTTTTTTAACTTCACGTTATTCTCTATTTTGTTGTAGCCCCTAGTTTGTGGGGTTTTGGGTTCTTTTCTCTGTCTTTCTCCTTGGTGGTTTGCGAGTTTGCGTTTATGTGTTGGTTTTATTCTAGTCTTATTTTGTTGGCTTTGTTTTGGTTTGTTGTCCTGTCTTTGCTTGTATTTTGTTGCTTTGATACCTTGATCCCGGGTTGTAGAATCCCCCTTGTTGTTGTATAATAATATCACCTATTCTAAAAAAAATAACCTTTTATAATGTAGGCTAGGAAAAATAATGAGAAAATGGGGGAAAGAAGCGCTAAAAAGGGTAGGAAAAAGAAGCGGTCAAACGTTTTCATTTGCCTGCTCAAATACTCAAAGCTGAGATTTCTTAAGTTGCATCCTCTTCTCTAAGCCCTAATGTTCCATTCTTTCCCCCAAACTAATTCATAAAAAATTGTTGAAAATTGGAGGGTTCTTCAGGAAGACAATGAGAAACTCATAATCTAAAACTATATATATAGAGTGGACTTTTTGATGTTGTCCTGAACAAACTCCTCCTCTACTTTATGGATTCCTACCCATACACCCTGGTGAGAGTCATTACCATGTTTTACACTAAAATTTGTTAAAAAGAATATGAGGGTTCTTTGGGAAAAATGAGAATCTCATCATCTAAAACTATTGATTCATCCATTGTGTATTCTAAAGCCCCGTAGTTGTGTTATATATCTTATTTATTTGAAGATAACTTTTTTCTCCTGTATGTTGTTTCTCTATTGGTGTACTTATAGAGTCGTTTGTTTTTATGCAGGTTGAGTTGAAGAAATTTAGAGCAAGTTCTTATTTCATTTTGCATTATCTAATCCTTATCGATACCTCCCTCTGAATTTATATTGTGATATGGTCAAAGATATTGTATTTTTTTAGTCATGCCATGCCAACTCCACCCACGAGAATTGCTTTACTGTGAATTTGCGAATTTTTTTAGTAAGACTTTTTCTGAAAGCTTGTTTCTATTTTCATCTCAGAAATATTCAAGGTCATATGTGAAGTAGTTTCTTCAACCTCCCCCAACGACTTGCTCAATCTTCTTATTGAAGATCTCAACGTCGATTTCACATCGACTGGTGATTCTGCTCAACAAAACTATATTTTTTTTGGATGAAATGATACCTTTTACACAAAAAATTTAAAAGATGGAAGCTTAACTCCGCAAGATGGAAGCTCAACTCCATGATGCTATAATCTTGATCACTTGGTGAATTTTATATTTTGTGAACTAACTCGTGATCGAAAATTATATTTGGTGTATTTTTTGCATGGTTGGATAAATTCTTTACTTTGTAATGTAAATGGATTGTGAACGTTCAATTATGAAAGGAAGTCATGGTATTTGATATGAAGCATTTCATGTGTATATTTAATTAAAAACAAGTGCTTGTAACGTAAAGGAATTACAAAATCTCAATATATAAGTTTGTTGTAGTATAAGATTAAAGATTATATATATATATAAGGAAAGACTATTATATGGTAAAAATAACATTAGAAAAATGTTTTTACAGTAAAGATAGCATTAGAATAAGTTATTATAAATTAAAGATAGCTTTAATAACTAGTACTATAAATTATTTTTTATAGTTATGTATATAGGGTTGTTTTTAAATATAGAAAAATAAATTAAAATATTTACAAGATATAGCAAAATTTTATAACTATCAATGATAGACACTAATAGAAGTCTATCAGTGTCTATCAGTGTCTATCATTAATAGTTCTAAAATTTTGTTATATCTTGTAAATATTTTCAACAGTTTTACCATTTGAAATAATTTCCCTATGTATATATGCCATATATTCATACTCTATTATAACTTTCGTTATAGATATACAAAAAGGCTATCAAAAGTCCTAGACTTTTAATAATATGGGTTGTTGGGACTTTCAAAAAAAGCTATAAAATATCTATTGTAGTTTTTCTCATTAGCTATCGTATATGTTATTTCTTATAGTGACGTACATCTTATGGCCTACATCGTTTCCTTCATATCGAGACTCCAGAGTATTACAAATTATCTTTGCTAACTTTTGGACCACAAAAAGATCAAACATTGAATCTATCATATGATTGAACATATGGACACAAACAGTTTTGTTGTCTATCTCGTATTTGTCGAGATCCACCTCAGATGACTGTTTCGATTAGTTAGAAATAACGACAACTTCACTGGAGGATTTTGGATTGTTGGCAATAGGCAACTTCTTGGTAGCAACATGACTTTCTGTAGAAAAGATGTAATCGACCTCTAGTTGCTCAAAGAAGATCAACAACTTCTAGGACTAGTGGCACCAACTTGCTCCGTCAAGTGGTTCGAGCTTAGACAGATCAGGGAAGACCTTCACGTTCTTGATCAACATCTCGGATAACAAATATCGAAAATGCTTTCACAATGTTAGATGTAAATGTCGAAAAGTTGTTGCGTCGTGGAATAGCCACTACCCTGAAAGCAATTTTGGCACGACGTTGGTGCCAATCGCTACTGTCGATTTCTCCCAAGGTTAACATAGCTTTTAATTTCAGGCGTGCGCTCGCCGAAAAATAGATTGGAATCAAGGAAAACAATGCTCAAAATAAATAAAGCGAATACAGATGGATAGATTACTGATTTGTTGCTCTGGGTTTATGAAGAAGAAGAAGAAAAAGAATATGAAATTATTAGGAATGAAACGGGAATAAAAATAGGCATAATGTTGAGATTGATGCCCTAAATCTCGTAGGGTCCTATAGTTTGTAATTGTATTGTATAAACATCTTATTTATCTAATAAAATATGTGATATTTTATTTGACAGTTGCATTAATCCGCAAACTAATAAACTAATATCCAAGGTTATCTTGTAGCTTAAACATGTATGTAGAGACATACGGGTGGATCATGTTTAAATGATAACCTAAATAGTCTGTAGTAGATGGATATGGCTGGATACCTTATCCTAGTGACACTACGAGTGCCCGCTTTGTAGATGTTACAATTGTTGTAAAGTGCTATAATTGATCTGATCCTGATCATTCATGTGGAGATATGTGAGCTGGGTATTCTATGCAAAGGAGTTTGTATAAGACTGGACCACGAAATGTTTAGTCTCATTACATAACGTCATTCATAATAAAGACTTACATTTCACCAATATGACCATAGGTAACATGACCTGAATCTTGAGTGAATTGTGAACTTCTGCCTATGAAGGCAGTCCTTTGATTTGTATGAGTGAAAGTGGCCAGATCGCCGACTCAACAAGTCTACCATTTTGAGGATTCATTTGATTAGGGAACTGGGAACACAACTACACAAGAAGGAATTCACTCATTCCCCAATGTCGAGATAAGTAGATAAATTACTCCCTTAAGGGCTGATTTCGGAGCTTAAGCAATGTGACATTACATTCTTTCCTGGCCTAAGAAGGGTTTGGTCATAGTTGGACTATGATTTATTGTTCATTAAAGGGATCGGTAGTACTTAAGGAGTTAGATGTAACTATAGAGGCAAAACGATAATTTTGATCCACCTGTACTTACAAGATATTTGTGGAGGATCATCGTACTGTTGATTGTTATATCCATTGGACACAAAAATATATTTGTAGTGCAAATAGGGCAGTTGACGGTCTTTAGTGGAGTTCCTATCAGTTAATTTAATTAAAAAGTTTAATCAATTATCCACGTATCGTTTGAGCTTCAAGCTACAAGTCCATGAAGTCCCCTTTGTAGCTCAACAGAAATTTATGAGAATTAATTTTTGGATTATATATGATATAATTACTATAATGTATTTGATACATTATAATATAAAGTTTATTTTAGAGAAATTAAACATTTGAATATGATTCAAATATTATTTATGTGAATTGGATTCATATAAGTAAATTTAAAATAAATAGGATTTATATTAAATATCGTTATTGAGAGAATTAAACTATAGATGTATTTAAATGTTTGTTACAGATTAAATTATATCTAAATTCTTTTTCATGTTTTTTATGTTTTCAATTTTTCATATAGAAACACATAAAAATGCTTGTTGTACTTTTAAAAAAACATATAAATGGGAATTAAACTTTAAATGTTGTTGTTCTTGTTGTTCGGTAATCTAAATAAAATGTTCAGTCATCTAAATAAAATAAAATAACAAAAAACTCTAAATCTCATCAAAACTCTTAATCTCATCTTCTTCATCTTCTTCACTTAGCTGCCACCCAAAGTCTCATTTTCTCCTTCTCATATCTGTGATTGTTGGTTCAACAACTATTTCTTGAATTCCATCGTCTTGGCTAGCTTTTGACAACCACCCTCGTCAAGTCATTGACCTTGGTCACTTGCACACATGTACCCTGCTTTTGTTTATACTTTGAACATCGTTTTCAATAATGACATTTTGGACTAATAGTGTTTAAAGTTGGCTTTCAAGACCCTATAGGCAAACTGGTCGCAAGGAATGAAGATGATGAAACTCCCTATAACTAGTTGGTGTCAAACGCAATCATATTTTCAATAGTCACATCATCCTAAAGTTACAATTTCATCAAATACTCACTTGCCAACAACAACTTCACTAGTACAATCAACTTTTCTCTTTCTCATCTTGGAAGAAGTCTATCGTTGTGGACATCCATAAGTTCCTAATGACCCCTGCCATCTGGTCGTTAGCTTCCCTCGCATACACGCGTTCTATGCAACCTGAAGCATTAAGGACCATATTGAGTGATTTTAAATTTTTGCTTCTAGAATGTTCAGTATTTGTGGTTCTAGGTAAAGTGTATTTGTGGTACTCGAATTGTTTTTGAAGCATTGTATCTTTACATTCTCGTTTGTACTTAATTAGTTGTTTTTAGGGTAGTTTTGTCCTTTACTAATTAGTATTTTCTATTACATAGTTTCATTTTTCTATTTTTACAATTTCAAAACCCTTTTGCAATTTTTCCAAATGAAAATTTAAAATTTACTATTTTTCTTGTCAACCCTTCTTTCTTTGATCGGCGTTTCTAAGTTCAAGCACATCAAATGAAGACTTAAGAGTTAATTGATGTTACATGTTGGTCAATATGGAATGACAAAAATAATTTGATTCATAATAAACCTAGTCCTTCAGTTACCTCAAAATGCCTTTGGATTCAAAATTATTGTGAAGAATTTTATTCAAGTTTTACCCTAAAGTGTATTGGTCTCCACTATTTTGGAACATCTGTCACTTTTTCCGTTTCACAAATCTTAGGAACTAACTAAAAAGTATATTTTCAATATGAAATAAATCATTATAATTAAATTATTAATTAACTATATATAAGTATAATTTCACAGTGATTTGGTGTTCTAATATTTTGCCACCCAATTAATTAATTAATAATCCCACTATTAGTTTTCATATTTTGTGAAAAATACATGTTCGTTTTTGCAACCACAGTTTTTCAACTTGACAAACTCTCTCTTTTTCTTCTCTTAATTTCTTAAATTTTTTTTTTAAAACATTTATTTTGTGTCGGTTTGGGTTGAAAAAAAAAAGGTGCAACTCATGCCAAAGTATTATTCAAAGGACAGCATTATATCATGCATGAAAAGTACTTTTTTTTCCATAAGAGACCATTGTTTAAAATTAGTTGGACAAAAAACATTAAGGTAATAAAGAAAGGGCATGCCTGTTTTTTTAGTTCAATAATAAGAGCGGAAAATTTGAACCACAAACTTATTAATCACTAACACATACCGAATATCAATTGAATTGTGCTTGCTTTGACGAGTAAGAGCACATCATATTATTCAACATTTTGTTTATTTCTTTTTTGTTTGAACATATTAATTTAGGGACCCATTAAATAGATTTTTAGTCCCTAGACCCATAAGATTTTTTTTTCACATGTTTTCATAATTTTTAATATCAAAGATATTATTATGTTGAAAACTTAAAAATTCTTCTGAGGTTGATGGGTTGTTTTTAAATATAGAAAAATAAATCAAAATATTTACAAAACATAGTATCAACCTCTATCATTGATATTTTCAAAAATTTTCTATATTTTGTAAATATTTTTAGCAGTTTTACCATTTAGAATAATTTTCCTAAAAAATATAACCTAATTAATTAATTATCTTTTTCTACAACATGTGGAGTGGAGAATCGAAATTCTAACTTTGAGATGGATAGTATAAATCTTATGTGGGTTGAGCTAAACTCAGATTAGTACTAATTATTAATATTTATTTTTTAAAATAAAATTATTANACTGTATTAAAAAAAGATAGAACTTACAAATGACATGTAAAGATTACTAAAATTAAAAAATTAAAATGAAGATTTTTAAAATAAAATTATTAAATATCTATAAATTATTTACATTTAATAATAGTAAACAATACATTTATCATGGATATTTTATATTTTTTTTAACTATTTAATAAATTTTTATTATTTACTATTGATATTTTAATTAATTGTTTTTTAAAATTAAATTAAATGATTTAGTTTCAATATTATACTTTTAATTAATGTTAAGTGTAAAGATAATATCATTTTCATTTTAAGTGATTAATTAATTAATATATCAATATCTTAAATAATGTTAATTTTAATTTATGACTATATCAATTTTATTTTCTTAAATTGAAGTAATCAATAAGAATTCCCATATCATATCTTCACCAAAACATTTAATATCATATATCCATTTAACAATAACAATGATGTGGATTTAAGTCTAAAAAAGAGTCCAGAAATAAGTTAATGACAAATTTTTAGAACCATAAAAAGAAAAACCTGTTTTTGTTATAATGAATTTAAAATATTTATTTTTTAAAAAAAACACCTCTAGTATAATTTATTTAAATATATACTTTTAATCAAAAGGTCAAATATTCTAATCTTCCATCTTTTATCTACTCATCGATGAACTAAAAAGAGTTGGGAAGAAAAAGTCAAAAATACCCTAAACCAAAATTGTAGAATATTTACCAAGAGTGTTTAAAAACATTAAAAAAAAATAGTAGTCAAGAATAATTACAATATAATGATAATTAGAACCCACATAAATTAGTAATTATATTTAATCAACATTCAATTTTTTCTAGACCATCACATTAAAAACAAAGAAATTATTGAAAGAAATCCGTCATAATCCAAGTGTGTTCTATGATCATCTAAAGAAAATATTTCTAAAAATTTTACCGTTACAGACGTAATAGGAAGTAAAAATTTCAAACTATAAACTTATCGATCATCTACAAGAGTTTATGTTAGTTGAACTATTCTCGCTAATCTCTAAAAAAATAAAATTTTAAATTTCTCACCCTGTTCTCACCGTATAGAACAACCAATTACATTCTTCTAACCTCCAAAATGATTTATCTCACAAATAAAAGATGGAAAATCAAATATGTATATGTATGTATGTATATGTATGTACGTACCTAACCCCTAACAATTTTTTTTCTTGTTCGACACACAATCTCAATATCTAGTCCATATAACAACTATTTGATTTTTTGTATTTAAAATTTCTACTTATAATTATCATTTATTCTTTAGGGGGGAAATCACTTGAATCCATTAGCCAATTTTCAAAAATGGAAAAAAAAAAAAGTTTTCTAAAACTACTTTTCTCAACTTTCAAAACATGATTTTAAAATCACTTTTAAGAAAAATAGATAACAATTAACAAAAAAAGAAAAAGAAACATAATGTTTATAAACTTAATCGTAAAAAAAAAAATCTAATTAAGGGATTATTAAATAAAGTCTGAGTTTAATTCTTCCTTAAGACTGTACTTATACTTCTTTAAAATAATAATAATATCCAAAGTTTGTTTGGGTAACCATTTGATTTTAAAATTTTAATTAAGTTTATAACCACGACGTCAACTTATAAGTTTCTTTATTTTGCTATACACTATCGATCAATATTTTTAAAAATTAAGTCAGATTTTATAAACTAAAAAGGTAGGTCTTGTTTGCTAACCATTTTTTTATAATTTTGCATTTTTCTTAAGTAAGTTTCTAACCATTATTCTTTTTAGTTTTCAAGTTTTAGTTTGATTTTTTAAAACAAAAACAATAAATTTAGTTTTAGAATAAGTGTTTATTAAGGTTCAATTTTCAAAAACTAAAAACTAAGGTATCGCCGTTTGGTAACCATTTCGTTTTTTCTTTTTTCTTTTTGAAAATTAAGCATACAAAATACTACGTCCACTTCCAAAGTTCTTCTTTTGTTATCTATTTTTTTTACTGATAATTAAAAAATCAAGCCAAATTTTGAAAACCAAGGCATCCTTTTATAACCATTTAATTTTTATTTTGGTTTGTTAAAATTAAGTTTATTTTCTCTCAATTTCTTACAATGATTTGTATTTTTTTTAAATACAGTGGTTGAATTTTTAGCCAAATTCCAAAAACAAAAGCAAGTTTCTAAAAGTTATTCTTTTTATAGTTTTCAAAGTTTGGTTTGGTTTTTTAAACCGTTGGTAAAAATTAAATTTGGATGTGGAAGTAATATCTATAGGCTAAATTTCAAAAATAAAAAACAAAAAATGAATGGTTATTAAACGGGGGCTAAAAGAGTAGTTTTTAAAAATTTATTTGTTTTTTGGAATTTGACTAAAAATTTAATCATTGTACTTAAAAAAGATGTAAATCATTGTAGGAAATGCGGAGGAAATAAGCTTAATTTTCAAAAAAAATTCGAAAATAAAATGATTACTAAACGGGATCTAAAAGGTTACCAAATATGGTTGTACTTTTCAAATTTTCCTTTTTGTTTTTAGAATTTGACTAAAAAATTAGTCCTCATTTGAAAACTATTTTTTTTTATTTTTTGTTTTTGAAAATTTCTATTTCCTCTTAATTTCTTATCATGATTTGCATCTTTTTTAAGTATAATAATTGAATTCTTGGTCAAATTCTAAATCACAAAAACAAGTTTTTAAAAACTATTTTTTTAGTTTTCAAAATTTGGTGTTATTGAAAACAATAGTCAAAAGTAAATAAAAAAAAAAACAAGAAAGTTAAGGATGGTATAAGTGTTTATTGGCTTAATTTTCAAAACTAAAAACTAAAAACCAAATAATTACCAAATGTGGCCTAAATTAACTGTTTCTTCACTAAATTTGAAAATCATACTATAAAAGTGAAAAGAAAACAAACATAAATTTCAAAAACAAAATTACCACATAAAGCTTTTAAGTTGATTTAACATATAATCAGATATTATAGCCCAAAACAGAGCTATTCATCCAAATTTTCGAAATTTATATATACAAAAAACACAAACATATTAATTAAAAAGAGAGAGAGAGACATTTTTGATGATACGTACAATAGTTCCTCTCTCTGCATGGTCAATATAATATATCAACACTGTATATATTCAACATTTACGGATTGCATCATCTCTCAGCAGCAAATTACAAAGGCAGTGTTAGGGATCCGATGAGAAGAAGAGAAAGCCAATAACAACAAAACAGCCAATATCAACACCGGCACGCCGAGAACCGCCAACGGTGGCGGAGGAAGCGGCGGCACTACCAGAGGCAACAGAAGCAAAGAAGCTGTCCACAGAAGTAAAACCATCACTGAACCTAGGCTGCAATAATTGACCATCAAATATAGGACCATATGGTTCTCTTGCTTTCTATGTCGACAACCGTCGTCGAAAGATCTGACCAAAGAAAGATGATTCGCAGAAGAAACAAGAATTAACCGTGTAATTCTTTTGACAATTTAATCTTATGTTACCAAAGAAAAATCTTGAACGAAACTTCTTTGTTGCAAGGATGACAAGAGTGGAAACATCTGAAACAGCGTTTCGCACTCGATCATTTGTACCATCCAAAGAGAAAAGAAAAAGAACCACCGCCTGTGGCCAACCCGGTGGTCACGACTCGTCGAGATTTGCCATTGTTGCAGCCATCCAAACCTCTTTTTTTTTTTTTTGGTCTTTACTTTGGGTATGCAAAAGGAAACATGAACTTGAAGGGGTGAAAGGAAAAGAATCAATTGATTAGGTAGGTGGGGTTGGAGGTTTGGAAATATTTAAATATCTTGTCTTCATTTTTCTACATAGGAATGAGTCAATTCATAACCCACTAAGCCTCTCAAAATGTCTTGATTCATGTAATTGAACTTAATCTCATCCCTATTTGAAATGAATAATACTAATTAGTAATGATTCAATGTGCTATTCAACTTTTATAGCATATTTCTTTTTTCTTATCTTTTCTTTTTTAATTTGAAAGTCTTCTTTTAGTCTAAAAAATAGGCATTATTATATTTAATACAAAATAAATTTTTATTTTGCGTTAAATACAATAGTGGCTTTTTTTTTTTCTCAATAGAGACTAAAAGTATATATATATATGTTTCAAAACCTAAATTTTAACTTACTATATGATCATGTTTGGTACGTAGTTATTTTGTTTATTTTTAAATTTTATATATATACACACACACACTAGTTTCTTAATCACACCATATGGTTAGTTTTTCACCTTCTTTAAACCCCACTTTTGAATTCTATCCCTAAATTTGTTAATAAAAATAAATAAAACCCTTTCAAACTACTTTGTTTAGTTTTCAAATTTCGATTGAGTTATTTAAGCATTTTCAAAAGTAGACGATAATGGAGAAATTATCAGAAATAGCCTCTTCAAATTTTCACTTTACGAAACTAGTTTTTTTTAAAAAAAAAAAAAAAAACTAGTTTAACTAGTTTTTCTCGATCATCTCAGACAAGATCAGCCACCGAAATTTAGTCAACTTTTTTTTTCCAACTTATCGATTGATTTAGGCTTTTTCGGTACATCTCAACCATTACCTACCGAGATTCGGTTAATTTTTTTAAATATTATATAATCTTCCACAATCTTATACTAAATCTTATATATTTTCAAAATTTCTACAAATTCCACCAAATATTATATTAAATATTTACGTAATTTTTTAAATCTTTAGCTCAATTCTTGTTCCACAATTATATTTTTGAATTATCCAAATGGTTTTCAAGTGATTGACTCGTGATTTTTAAAATTTGAGAAAAACAAATTTTACGATTAAGGAAAATATGAGAAATATATAGAATCTCAGTATTAATTTGCACGAGAGTTCACCGAAAAGACTCAAATATATAAAATCTCGGTGTTAATCTGCCTGATATTAATATCGAGATTTTATATATTTTCCATATATCTTATCATTTTTTTTGCAAAATTTAATCTTTTCCAAAATTTTAAAAATTAAAATGAAATCACTTGAGATCCATTTGTATAATTGGTAAATTTATTTGAGAGTTTGGAAATTCATATAATTGTGGAAACATAAATTGAGCTATATATTTGAAAAAATATGTTAAAATATTTGGTGAAAACAAATTAATTACGATAAATTTTGAAAATATTTGGTATAAGATTTGAGAATATTACATAATATTTGAAAAAAATTAACGTGGGTAATGGCCAAGATGTATCGAGACTGCCCAAATCAATCGATAAGTTAGAAAAAAAATTGATTTAACTGAATTTCGACGATCGATCTGGTCCTAAATGTACTGAAAAAAACTAGTTGAATGAGTTTTCAAAGAGCATACTAATTTTATAAAGTGAAAACTTGAATAGGCTATTTTTGACAATTTCCCATGATAATGTCCTAAAACTATAAGTATCAATTGTAACATCCTGAGTTCCGGATAAATTGGGGTTAATTATCTTAACTTGATAATTTCTTTTAGTTTTGGATTTTGGAGCCAACTTAAAACAATTGTGGAGATAATTAATTAATTTTATGTGATTTAAATTGATTTAAATATTTGGAATGATTTAATTGTATCAAATTGATGGAGTGACTTTTAATTTTAGTTTTTGGAGCCTAAATTAAGGTAATTTGAGAAGTTAATTGATTTATTAATTTGATAGAATCTTTGGAGATTTTGGAGATATTATAATAAAATATTTTATTTATCTTTTTAAAATTTGAAAAGAAAATGAAAGAATCGGGATATTTTAAATTAAAGAGAGTGAAAAGAGGTAGAAAATCAGAGAAAAAATTTGCAATTCGGTTTTTCAGCAACAGCTTCTACAAAATTGTAACAGTTTCTACAAATTTGTCAATTGTTGGAGCTTGAACTGTTGGATCGTGCTGAAAGTTGGTCGGTCTGTTTGGGACATATAGGTCTCGTTTTGAACAGTTGGATCGTTGTTTGAAGCTCTGATTATCCTTAATCGCGGTTGAATAGAATCTGTAAAACTGGAAACCCCCTTCTTTCTCACTCTCGCAAACCCTCCTCATGCAAGACCTTCACTACCAGCNATCTGTAAAACTGGAAACCCCCTTCTTTCTCACTCTCGCAAACCCTCCTCATGCAAGACCTTCACTACCAGCTGCTAGCCTAAACAATTTGCACCATCCGACAACAATGCTCGCCATCCGACTGTGGTTGCCGCCACCGCCACTACCGCTAGCGTCATTGTCTCTGGAATTGATGTTTTTTACTCTCAAGATGCTTTCGACAAGATTAAAATTGTTCGGCGTCCTTTTTTGTAAGCTTTGGGGTCTTTGTTGAGAATTTTTTTTATACCATCAAGTGTCGGTTTTAATTGTGATTTTTGGAAGTTGGATTAGAAGATCTAAAGTTGTTGTCTAGTTAAAAGTTGATTTTGGTGATATAGTGGTTAGATCATGTTAATTTTAAAGTTTTGAAGTGGTTTTGGATCAAACACATGTTGGGTAAGTTGTTTGGAGACATTCTGGTTAAGTTGTGATTGGAATTGTGCCTTATACATTGAATTTAATTTTGGTTTATGTTTTTTTATTTATTCAGGATTCAAGATTTTACGAAGTTGAATTGCTAACTATTTAATTCTAAGGTAAGTGTCTTATTATTAGTTCGCCTTCGAACCAGTCGTCTCAACCACATGGTGATGTTTAGACCCTTATATATTATGTAAGGAATTGTCTTGACTGATATTGTATGATATATTGACTGAGGTGTTTTCGGTAAATTTTCATGGGTTAAATGGCGATAATTGAACTGTTTGATTTAATGATATGTATTGGTTTGACTATGGTGTTATGCAATGATAATTGAGGGCGTTCTGGTAGTTTTTCCTAATTTAAGCAACTATGTTTATGCTAAAAGTTTTAAATGTGGATTGATGCATGCTAGTTATATTTGGTGCATGTTAACCTTTTTATTTGGGCAATGTACACCTTAAGACTAATTGTGTATTCCTTCGGGATACACATCTATGACTGTTTATGTGCATATTTGTTTGTGTACCTTTAGATGTACACTTATGACTGACATGTGGTCCCTCAAGACACACCTACGAGTGATTTGTGTAACTTCGGGTATACACCTATGACTAACGTGTGCTCCCTCGAGACACGTCTATGACTGATATGTGTACCTTCAGGTATACACCTATGATTGATGTGTGTTCCCTCGGAATCACATTTATGACTGATATGTGACCTTCGAGTTCACTACGACTGAATATGATATGGGTATACGTCGTTGCCTAGATACAATGTTTAACATGTTACCTAGAAGATCTAGTAGTGGGTCACTTACTGAGTATTTCATACTCACTTTTTCTTATGATATGGCTTTCAAGTAAGAGTAAGCACGACAGCAAGCACGGCGGCAGATGACAAGAATAATCTGTAACCATGCCATTGGGATCAGACAGAAGCTTGCGCTCGTGTTTTCATGTTTTTCATGTTTGAAACGAGTCTTGGTATTTGAAATTCAACTTTTTATGTTAAACTTTCAAGTTCTTCAATGTTTTCCCGTTTTAAATTTATGTTTTCAAGGAATCCTGGACAAGTGTTTTGTTTATTTGATTTATTTATTAATTTAAAATTTTGATTTGAAATAGCCAACTCTATTTCCCTAAATTTATACTTTATTGGACAAAATGTTTGAATGAAAATGTGTGGTCATGAATAATGGTCCTTGTCAAAGTACTCGAATACATCAATAATATTTATAGGCTTAATTAAAAAAAAAAAAAAAAAAGTAAATTTCTAATCATTATGAATAAACAAACTAGGTGTGTTTATGATACCTCACGTGTCTATTAAATAATTTTATAAATTTTAGTGGTAATGCTAACTATTTGTTTAATCTTTGTATAAAATTATGTTGAAAACGAATATATTTGGAAGTTTAAGATCAAATAAACTAAATATAAAATTCTTGTGGAGCAAAATATAAATTTTCTTTTAGTATAAATTTTGAACATGGAAATGGCACAGATTCTTCACAAAAGACCAATCCATCATATAAGACAAATTAACATTATTAATGGGTCAAAATCTTGTTAATCGTATAAACTATTCGAAAGAATTAAAGAAATTTGAATGGTAGCTATATTGTTTAAAATATTAATAGCCATATGAATTTCTATTTTTAAAATGATTTTTAGAAATTGGGATGGCAGCTAGATTGTTTAATAAATATTAGTAACCATGTATTTGTATTATAAAAAAACAATTTAATGGGTAAAAGATATATCATCGTCATCGACTAAGGTTGTATTTGAAATACATTTTCAAATGTTTAATTTAAAAAATAGGTCATTTTAGAAGAAATCAAAGTGTTTGGCACAAATCAAAATAATTTTTCAAGTGTATTTTAATCGGTTTTTTATCAGAAGTGTTTCAATAAAAATGATTTTTTGGAAATAATTTTTTCTCAACTCAATCCAAACGGTTTTAAGAGATGAAAGGTTCAAATTCATGCCATGCACATTATTATGCCAAATGTCTCTTTGGATTCTTAAAGGACGCTCTTAGGGAAAATCTAATAATAGACATTTATGTGTGATTAGACCGTCAATAAAAGCTATTAATACACAATTTTTTAGATACGAATATTATCAAACAAAATAACTGTGTGTCAAATCGAGTATAACTCAATTGACATAATATGTTAATAATCATGAGTGATGTGGTTCAAATCTTTCTACCTCAATTGTACTAAAAACCCAAATAATAATAATAATTTTGTAAAATGTTGTTTTTTAAAAAAAAAAAAAAAAAACAAACAAACAAAAAACATTTGTTAGGTGCTAACTAATGATGTTTTTTTAATATAATACTAAGGAAGGAATTTAAAGATTTAAATTATATTTTAGTCCCTGACTTTGAATATTATTTTATTTTGATTCATAGATTTTCAAAAAAGTTCATTCTAATCTCTAAACTTTTAAAAAATATCGATTTTGGTATATGCTATAAAGATTCTATTAACTCTTAAATAATGGTTAAATGACTTGTGTTTTTTTAATGATTAGCTATCAAATAAGTCAATCATACTAAAAAAATCATTGGTTTCAATTTTGAATTAGGTGATAAAGAAATTTTTTTACAGGAGATCTCATAAGTCATTTTGAATTCAAGATTTTGGTCGTTCACTATTTTAGCACGTTGGTTGTTGATATTTTACATCACCTTCATTTTGTTCAACTCATGCCAAATGCAATTTTATCTCTAAATAAATTTTATCTTTAAATAGTTAACATAATCTTAACCATAGGGACCAAAATAAATACTTTTTAAAAGTTCAAGAATCAATACGAATATTTTTTAAAGTTTAAAGACCAAAATAGAACTATAAAGTTTAGGAATCGAAATAGGATTTCAACTAATTTTAAATAATAGCTAAAATACATATTATATATCAGTTGACCTAGACTTGTTATGGCTACCAACTAATGATTTAGGATGTAAAAAATTTATAAAAAAAAAAAAATGTCAAGTTTATATTTATTTCAAAAATGTGAAATTAATAAATAGTTGAATTTAATTGGTGTGCATTCAATGCTTTTAATGGCATTATCTGATCTGGAATGGTAGAATGTTGGCTCAAGTCTCTCCACAAATTCGAATTTTTTTTCTTCTTTAATTTATTTGTAATGTAATTGGTTTCAATTTTTTATTGGTTTTTCTTACGCTAAATATATTATACGAAATACGCCTCTATTTTATATTTTTTTTTGTCAAAAATATCCTTATAGTTAATTTTAAAAAAAAATTATTATTGTTCCCTTAACTTTAAAAATTTTTAAATACTCTTAAAATTTAAAAAAAAAAAAAATTAAAGAAAATACACTTATGGTTAGTATATGAACAAAAATTGTTAGTGTCTTCTTAATTATCAATTTCCTTTTTCTTTTCTCTCCTCT
The DNA here is from genome assembly GCF_009727055.1 of Benincasa hispida. Taxonomy (NCBI): domain Eukaryota; kingdom Viridiplantae; phylum Streptophyta; class Magnoliopsida; order Cucurbitales; family Cucurbitaceae; genus Benincasa; species Benincasa hispida. The sequence continues at coordinate 74,382,823 of NC_052359.1, read as the reverse complement.
CTGGTTTATTACTCTCTTACTCTCCTTTTTGTTAACTATTTGACATTTTTATCTACAGTAAATAAATAAATAAAGTTGTTTATTTCAGTTAAGCTAGGGACTATAACAAGAAGAAAGAGAAAGACAATGGAAACACCAAAAGATTTTAGGACTTAAATGTACAAGGTTATATGTTAGTAGTTGAATGTGTGTTAATAGTCAAATACAATTTTTTTCAGTTGACTATTTTATTGTTTTGGTATGTTTTAAGGAAAGATATTGATTATGAGATTTTATGTTTTATCTCAAAGTTTTGGTTTTTATTTTGGTTGTTAAGAAAGTTTGTGTCAGAATTAGAAATTGGAGAAAAATGAGAATATCTACATGAAAAAAAATGAGAATATCTATATAATTTATTTTAAAATTAGTTATTTTTTAATTCAACAAAACTCCAAACAAATTAATCATTGTATCTAATGATTGAAGCATTTTATTTTATTTTTTTTAAATTTTAGAGTTATTTTTGCATCAAGATATTCACGGTTTCTTAGGATCATTTAAGGGTACTTTTTTCCTTTTTTACTTTTTTACTTTTGAAAGTTTAATGGTATGTTTTATACTTTTGAAAGTGCAAAGATATTTTATAGACAAAGTAATAAGGTTTTCCATATAAAATTAACAGTTTGTGTATTTTTTAACTATTTTATAAAATAATGGCATTCCTGAAATAAAATGGAAATTTCAAGGACATTTTTTATATATAATGGCGCCACCAATTTATAATACAAAAAATCTAAAAATATATATTTATTATTATTATTATTTAGAAAATAACTCTTTTGGCAAGCTCTACCAACCACCTTGGGATGAGGTATCATTTATAAAAGAGAAAATTTATTTTTCCACGAGAAAGATATGATGAAATAATTGAAAATTTATGGTAAAAGTTGACACATCTAACAAACAAAAATACCTAAAATACACATTTTCTAACTTTTGTGTTAGATGTGTTTTAGAATGTCTCCACAAAGCAAACTATTGAAAAGGAGTATTTTAAAGACAAATTATTATTCCAATCTATTCCTTGATAATCCATCGATTATATGTACTGTTGAACAAGGCTGAAGCAATAGTTTTTTTTGGGTTTACAAGGTCTTGTGGAGTTTCCAGTTGCTATCTTAGGACCGTTTGGATGGACTTGTTTTTCAAAAAAAATCATTTTTATTTAAACACTTTTGACAAAAATTGATTAGATTATACTTGAAAAGCTATTTTGAGTGATCATCGAATACTCTAATTTCTTCCAAGATAATTTGTTTTTCAAATTAAACCCTTCAAAATATATTCCAAAGATATCATTAATGTACTATGGAAAAATGAGACTTCAAATCCAAGGGTCGAGTTTGTTAAGAAAAGATGGCAGATGTGATTCAAAATAAATAAAGTTGATGGTTCCTTCTATGGTCGGCTTAAACAACTGATATATCTGTGCTATTAAATTAAGACTCTATTGGGGTTTTTTTAATAATAATAATAATAATAATTTTCTATTATATGCATCCAATGAATATTACATTGTCTGAATTTAAAATTTATGTATAATTTACAAATTTTGTAGTTTCCAAAGAATATAAAAGTGATATTTTAAACCAAAGATATTTTGCATATCCATCGTTGATCTATCACATATATTAATTGAATTAAAAATCAAAGATAGTTGAAATTATCTTTGGGGGATTTTTAAATACAAAGATTGGGCCAAAATAATTACAATCCGTAGAAGAAAAAAATTACGGAAAGTTGCAGCCCGACTAAAGCCCAAAAATGGTGTGAAATACCAAAAAAGTCCCGCCCGATTTTTCCTCTTCAACAGATTTTTCCCTCCAACATTTCATCTCCTTCTTCAGCTTGACTTCGTTCACTCTTCTTCTTCTTCTTCTTCTATCATGCTGCTTCACGTCGACTTGGTTATTTTCCATCATGATGCTTTGATTGATCTTCCCCAACATTTTCTATTTAGGTCCATTTCATGTTACAATTATTTTAGGTTGTTGAAGCTGCAGAAAAAGGAAAACGTACAAAGTTTAGACCAAATATATGTCTAATGTAATTCTATTAGGTACGTCAGGAATTCTATCATAGATAGACAATGATAGAAGTTTATAAAAGTCTGTTAGTGATGGTCTATTAAAAAAAGAACATGATTGTAAGCTCCATCTCACTTGGGAAAAGAACTGCTCACTGAGCTCTGATACCACTTGTTGTCCCAAACGACTATGATCTTCACGTTCACAATCACAAAACACTCAAATTTAATAGTCAATAATAATTCAAGAGTCAGGGGAGGTAGCTTGTTGAGACTTAAAATTCTTCTGTCATTTATCAAATGATAGCTCGATCGTGTAGACGAAGCTCCAAAAACTAAATGATAGTTTAATTATGTAAACGATTGGATGAAGCGCTAGACGATCGTGTAGATGATAGTTGACTCGAGCTAGATGATCGAGTAGATGACAGTTGATGAGCTAAACAATTGGACGCGGAGCTAAACGATATATCAAGCACTGTCTATCATTGTTTAGCAAGCGAGCGCCTACGCGATCATGCAACCAATGCCACATGATCGTGTAAAAAACTCTATACGATCGCGTAGCATTAGCTAGTGTGTATAAATGATAGACACCTAGGATAGAAATGCTATCATGGGGTGTCTATCAATAATATCAGTGTGTTGTATAATGGGTATATTCACATGTTTCAGTAACCTAGAAAAGGATATAAAAACAAAAGAAATATGGAGTGAAGGTTAAGCTCAT